>NW_025725986.1:0-7500 GCF_021461395.2 Schistocerca americana | reverse complement strand
CGTAACCTAACCTATGTCGTACCGTAACCTAACCTATGTCGTACCGTAACCTAACCTATGTCGTACCGTAACCTAACCTATGTCGTACCTTAACCTAACCTATGTCGTACCTTAACCTACCCTATGTCGTACCTTAACCTAACCTATGTCGTACCTTAACCTAACCTATGTCGTACCTTAACCTAACCTATGTCGTACCTTAACCTAACCTATGTCGTACCTTAACCTAACCTATGTCGTACCTTAACCTAACCTATGTCGTACCTTAACCTAACCTATGTCGTACCTTAACCTAACCTATGTCGTACCTTAACCTAACCTATGTCGTACCTTAACCTAACCTATGTCGTACCTTAACCTAACCTATGTCGTACCTTAACCTAACCTATGTCGTACCTTAACCTAACCTATGTCGTACCTTAACCTAACCTATGTCGTACCTTAACCTAACCTATGTCGTACCTTAACCTAACCTATGTCGTACCTTAACCTAACCTATGTCGTACCTTAACCTAACCTATGTCGTACCTTAACCTAACCTATGTCGTACCTTAACCTAACCTATGTCGTACCTTAACCTAACCTATGTCGTACCTTAACCTAACCTATGTCGTACCTTAACCTAACCTATGTCGTACCTTAACCTAACCTATGTCGTACCTTAACCTAACCTATGTCGTACCTTAACCTAACCTATGTCGTACCTTAACCTAACCTATGTCGTACCTTAACCTAACCTATGTCGTACCTTAACCTAACCTATGTCGTACCTTAACCTAACCTATGTCGTACCTTAACCTAACCTATGTCGTACCTTAACCTAACCTATGTCGTACCTTAACCTAACCTATGTCGTACCTTAACCTAACCTATGTCGTACCTTAACCTAACCTATGTCGTACCTTAACCTAACCTATGTCGTACCTTAACCTAACCTATGTCGTACCTTAACCTAACCTATGTCGTACCTTAACCTAACCTGTATTGCGCCTTAACCTAACCTGTATTGCGCCTTAACGTAACCTGTATTGCGCCTTAACGTAACCTGTATTGCGCCTTAACGTAACCTGTATTGCGCCTTAACGTAACCTGTATTGCGCCTTAACGTAACCTGTATTGCGCCTTAACGTAACCTGTATTGCGCCTTAACGTAACCTGTATTGCGCCTTAACGTAACCTGTATTGCGCCTTAACGTAACCTGTATTGCGCCTTAACGTAACCTGTATTGCGCCTTAACGTAACCTGTATTGCGCCTTAACGTAACCTGTATTGCGCCTTAACGTAACCTGTATTGCGCCTTAACGTAACCTGTATTGCGCCTTAACGTAACCTGTATTGCGCCTTAACGTAACCTGTATTGCGCCTTAACGTAACCTGTATTGCGCCTTAACGTAACCTGTATTGCGCCTTAACGTAACCTGTATTGCGCCTTAACGTAACCTGTATTGCGCCTTAACGTAACCTGTATTGCGCCTTAACGTAACCTGTATTGCGCCTTAACGTAACCTGTATTGCGCCTTAACGTAACCTGTATTGCGCCTTAACGTAACCTGCATTGCGCCTTAACGTAACCTGCATTGCGCCTTAACGTAACCTGTATTGCGCCTTAACGTAACCTGCATTGCGCCTTAACGTAACCTGCATTGCGCCTTAACGTAACCTGTATTGCGCCTTAACGTAACCTGTATTGCGCCTTAACGTAACCTGTATTGCGCCTTAACGTAACCTGTATTGCGCCTTAACGTAACCTGTATTGCGCCTTAACGTAACCTGTATTGCGCCTTAACGTAACCTGTATTGCGCCTTAACGTAACCTGTATTGCGCCTTAACGTAACCGATATTGCGCCTTAACGTAACCTATATTGCGCCGTAACGTAACCTATATTGCGCCGTAACGTAACCCACATTGCCCCTTAACGTAACCTATATTGCGCCGTAACGTAACCTATATTGCGCCGTAACGTAACCCACATTGCCCCTTAACGTAACCCACATTGCCCCTTAACGTAACCCACATTGCCCCTTAACGTAACCCAACACACGTTGGGCCTTAACCCAACACACGTTGGGCCTTAACCCAACACACGTTGGGCCGTAACCCAACACACGTTGGGCCTTAACCCAACACACGTTGGGCCTTAACCCAACACACGTTGGGCCTTAACCCAACACACGTTGGGCCTTAACCTGCTCTGTAATTGTCATACGACGCGTTAAATTAGTGTAGTGTTGCCTAACTGCAACCCCCGCAATATAGTTTGCTACTCGCACTGCCCGGTCCCCAGTGTATCGCTTCATGTTAAACACCTTGCAGCTATACACTGTAATGTGGATGGCAGCAGGACGTACATGCTCAATGCCCTTTGCAGTTGTTCATTGGCATTTGCAGTTGTTCATTGGCATTCGCATGGCGAAGCACTTAGCCTACGCTGTGGTACGGCCTGTGTCAACTGTCCGCTGATGTTGTACGTCCAAATCACACACTGTACTGCACATTGGTCCTCATGTACTGAATGATACATCGTGGTACATGTGACCGTACAACGACTGCGCCAACAACGGCGAACCATGCGGTCCAAATGTTGTGCACTCAGCTACGTGTCGTCTCCCTATAAGAGCTGGATTGCAGTGTGGTATGCCCTGGATGGCGATCAGCATGAGCCGTCTGTTGATGTAGTGGCGCGTGTTGTCAGACGTAGTCGTCTCTTCTCACACACCGTGATAGCACGGTGCACTGCGTTCCACATCTGCGACATGCGACAGAGGCCGGTTGACAGTCGTTCGCGCAATGGACATCGCATACGTACGGGGGCCACCTTCCACGTGTTCGCTAAGCGTGGACATGTTGTTGCGTGTATGTGGGCAGACAGTGTGTCGTGACACCTGACACAGGCATGCAACAATCGTTGAATTTGCAAATGGCGATGGACGCCTACGTTTGCTGGTGACGTTACGCAAATGAACAACTGGTAAACCGTTGTGGTGCGGTTGTTCTCGCTAGGGGTGAATCAGTGATGGCGACGATCGGTTGAGCTACCAACCGGTTGTTGCAGCGATACCCACCATGCCCACGAACGTGAATGGCATGTGGGTGTGAAGCGATACGCGGCGGTGGCTGGGTGGGACCGTCCCCGGCCGGTGAGGGGGGGCCTCCCGGCGTGTTGGCCGTGCGGTGCGTGGGCGCACGCGCTACAGCCGGCTGGTGGGGGCGGCCAGTGGCAGGCGCGCCGGCCGACGGAGGCGGCAGGCGGCGCAGCTGCGCGCCGGCGCACCCTGCACGCGGCGCCGTGCGGCCAAAGTAGGTCCTCGCGGGCCCGGTGCGAAGCGCGGTGGACATCTGCAGTGTGCTGGTCCGATTGAGGACTGTGTGCGCTGAGGATGCGCCGCCGCCCGGCGCTCGGCGCCGCGACGCCGTCTGCTGCTCGGTCGCCTCTGCGGTTCTCGCAGGTGGTTTGTATCGCAGCTGTGCGGACGTGTTGGCGCGTGCGCTGTGCTGGGAGAGTTCGCTTCGGCACCCAAGTGGGGCTTTTGTCCTTCTGTGGCGCTGGCGTTGGAGCTGCCGGTCACCGTAGGTGGCGCGTGTTGTCTCCCGCCGGCAATGCCACGACAGCACGCTCCCGGGCCTCTGTCGGCAGCGGCAAGCTCAGTTGGGAGCACGGGTGGTCGCACCTAAAGCGTCTACTCGCCAAACTCCGGGCGATTGCGCCTCTCTCGAACCCGACCAAGTACTTAGGACGGCGCTGCGCGCCGCCGGGACCTGAGAGGGTTTCGAGGTGTATGGTGCAGGGGAGCTCAGCCTCCTCCTGTTTGCAGAATAATTGAGCGGACGCTTGCGTGTTCGCGCGGGCCCCCGGGACACACTCCCGGGCGGCCGGCTGCTCAGCTCTAGTTGACGCAGCTCCCTGGTTGATCCTGCCAGTAGTCATATGCTTGTCTCAAAGATTAAGCCATGCATGTCTCAGTACAAGCCGCATTAAGGTGAAACCGCGAATGGCTCATTAAATCAGTTATGGTTCCTTAGATCGTACCCACGTTACTTGGATAACTGTGGTAATTCTAGAGCTAATACATGCAAACAGAGTCCCGACCAGAGATGGAAGGGACGCTTTTATTAGATCAAAACCAATCGGTCGGCTCGTCCGGTCCGTTTGCCTTGGTGACTCTGAATAACTTTGGGCTGATCGCACGGTCCTCGTACCGGCGACGCATCTTTCAAATGTCTGCCTTATCAACTGTCGATGGTAGGTTCTGCGCCTACCATGGTTGTAACGGGTAACGGGGAATCAGGGTTCGATTCCGGAGAGGGAGCCTGAGAAACGGCTACCACATCCAAGGAAGGCAGCAGGCGCGCAAATTACCCACTCCCGGCACGGGGAGGTAGTGACGAAAAATAACGATACGGGACTCATCCGAGGCCCCGTAATCGGAATGAGTACACTTTAAATCCTTTAACGAGTATCTATTGGAGGGCAAGTCTGGTGCCAGCAGCCGCGGTAATTCCAGCTCCAATAGCGTATATTAAAGTTGTTGCGGTTAAAAAGCTCGTAGTTGGATTTGTGTCCCACGCTGTTGGTTCACCGCCCGTCGGTGTTTAACTGGCATGTATCGTGGGACGTCCTGCCGGTGGGGCGAGCTGAAGGCGTGCGACGCGCCTCGTGCGTGCTCGTGCGTCCCGAGGCGGACCCCGTTGCAATCCTACCAGGGTGCTCTTGAGTGAGTGTCTCGGTGGGCCGGCACGTTTACTTTGAACAAATTAGAGTGCTTAAAGCAGGCAAGCCCGCCTGAATACTGTGTGCATGGAATAATGGAATAGGACCTCGGTTCTATTTTGTTGGTTTTCGGAACCCGAGGTAATGATTAATAGGGACAGGCGGGGGCATTCGTATTGCGACGTTAGAGGTGAAATTCTTGGATCGTCGCAAGACGAACAGAAGCGAAAGCATTTGCCAAGTATGTTTTCATTAATCAAGAACGAAAGTTAGAGGTTCGAAGGCGATCAGATACCGCCCTAGTTCTAACCATAAACGATGCCAGCCAGCGATCCGCCGCAGTTCCTCCGATGACTCGGCGGGCAGCCTCCGGGAAACCAAAGCTTTTGGGTTCCGGGGGAAGTATGGTTGCAAAGCTGAAACTTAAAGGAATTGACGGAAGGGCACCACCAGGAGTGGAGCCTGCGGCTTAATTTGACTCAACACGGGAAACCTCACCAGGCCCGGACACCGGAAGGATTGACAGATTGATAGCTCTTTCTTGATTCGGTGGGTGGTGGTGCATGGCCGTTCTTAGTTGGTGGAGCGATTTGTCTGGTTAATTCCGATAACGAACGAGACTCTAGCCTGCTAACTAGTCGCGTGACATCCTTCGTGCTGTCAGCGATTACTTTTCTTCTTAGAGGGACAGGCGGCTTCTAGCCGCACGAGATTGAGCAATAACAGGTCTGTGATGCCCTTAGATGTTCTGGGCCGCACGCGCGCTACACTGAAGGAATCAGCGTGTCTTCCTAGGCCGAAAGGTCGGGGTAACCCGCTGAACCTCCTTCGTGCTAGGGATTGGGGCTTGCAATTGTTCCCCATGAACGAGGAATTCCCAGTAAGCGCGAGTCATAAGCTCGCGTTGATTACGTCCCTGCCCTTTGTACACACCGCCCGTCGCTACTACCGATTGAATGATTTAGTGAGGTCTTCGGACTGGTACGCGGCATTGACTCTGTCGTTGCCGATGCTACCGGAAAGATGACCAAACTTGATCATTTAGAGGAAGTAAAAGTCGTAACAAGGTTTCCGTAGGTGAACCTGCGGAAGGATCATTACCGACTAGACTGCATGTCTTTCGGTGTGCGTGTCGTGTCGCGCAACACGCTACCTGTACGGCTCGCAGTAGCCGTGCGCCGCGTGCGGAACCACGCGTGCTTCTCAAAACTAACGCCAATGTTGTGTGGTACGAGCGCTGAAGCGCTGGAGCGGCTGGCCTGCGGCACCTGGCGCCTGGCGCCGGTTTTGAATGACTTTCGCCCGACTGCCTGTCCGCTCCGGTGTGGAGCCGTACGACGCCCATCGGCCGTGAGGCCGTTGGACACAGAACGCTTGAACAGGGGCCGCCACACGCCTACGTCCCGCCTATGCAACTGTCTTGAAAGAGACAGTGGAAACTAAGAAAAGATCACCCAGGACGGTGGATCACTCGGCTCGTGGGTCGAATGAAGAACGCAGCAAATTGCGCGTCGACATGTGAACCTGCAGGACACATGAACATCGACGTTTCGAACGCACATTGCGGTCCCATGGATTCCGTTCCCGGGCCACGTCTGGCTGAGGGTCGGCTACGTATACTGAAGCGCGCGGCGTTTGCCCCGCTTCGCAGACCTGGGAGCGTCGCGGCCGCCTGTGGGGCCGGCCGCGCCTCCTGAAATGTGCGATGCGCGCCCGTCGCCTGGCGGTTCGCATACCGGTACTTACTCGGTAGCGTGCACAGCCGGCTGGCGGTGTGGCGTGCGACACCTCGTACAACGACCTCAGAGCAGGCGAGACTACCCGCTGAATTTAAGCATATTACTAAGCGGAGGAAAAGAAACTAACAAGGATTCCCCCAGTAGCGGCGAGCGAACAGGGAAGAGTCCAGCACCGAACCCCGCAGGCTGCCGCCTGTCGTGGCATGTGGTGTTTGGGAGGGTCCACTACCCCGACGCCTCGCGCCGAGCCCAGTCCAACTTGAATGAGGCCACGGCCCGTAGAGGGTGCCAGGCCCGTAGCGGCCGGTGCGAGCGTCGGCGGGACCTCTCCTTCGAGTCGGGTTGCTTGAGAGTGCAGCTCCAAGTGGGTGGTAAACTCCATCTGAGACTAAATATGACCACGAGACCGATAGCGAACAAGTACCGTGAGGGAAAGTTGAAAAAGAACTTTGAAGAGAGAGTTCAAAAGTACGTGAAACCGTTCTGGGGTAAACGTGAGAAGTCCGAAAGGTCGAACGGGTGAGATTCACGCCCATCCGGCCACTGGCCTCCGCCCTCGGCAGATGGGGCCGGCCGCCCGCGCGGAGCAATCCGCGGCGGGGCCGTGTCCGGTTGCCTTTCCACTCGCCGCGGGGTGGGGCCGTTCCGGTGTGCGGTGGGCCGCACTTCTCCCCTAGTAGGACGTCGCGACCCGCTGGGTGCCGGCCTACGGCCCGGGTGCGCAGCCTGTCCTTCCGCGGGCCTCGGTTCGCGTCTGTTGGGCAGAGCCCCGGTGTCCTGGCTGGCTGCCCGGCGGTATATCTGGAGGAGTCGATTCGCCCCTTTGGGCGCTCGGGCTCCCGGCAAGCGCGCGCGGTTCTTCCCGGATGACGGACCTACCTGGCCCGGCCCCGGACCCGCGCCGCTGTTGGCTCGGGATGCTCTCGGGCGGAATAATCGCTCCCGTCAGCGGCGCTTCAGCTTTGGACAATTTCACGACCCGTCTTGAAACACGGACCAAGGAGTCTAACATGTGCGCGAGTCATTGGGCTGTACGAAACCTAAAGGCGT
>NW_025725985.1:60000-217473 GCF_021461395.2 Schistocerca americana | reverse complement strand
GGAAAACGGCGATTGCGTGTGTTGGGAGAAGGGGCGAAGGCTTCCTCTGCCGTGCGGCCACATTATAAGGACGCCAACGGCCATACCATGTTGAATACACAAAGTTACAGGAAGACAGTAACTGAGTAATAGGATGAGGTTCCAGTTTTAGTCTTCATTAAAAAAAAAAAAAAAAAAAAAAAAAAAGAAAAAAAAAATACAGCGGTTCTCGTCCGATCAAAAAAAAAAAAAACAAAAAAAAAAAGAAAAAAAAAAACAAAAAAAAAAAAACAAGGAAAAAAAAAGAAAAAAAAAATACACCGGTTCTCGTCCGATCACCGAAGTTAAGCAACATCGGGCCCGGTTAGTACTTGGATGGGTGACCGCCTGGGAACACCGGGTGCTGTTGGCTCTGTCTCATTTTTTAATTTTTGGGTCGCTACACCTGCCAGCCCTCTTTTTCATACTAACTTTCAGGTGTGACAAAGATGCTTCCACAAGCATTTTAAAGTACCGTACTAAACGTAAGACACGAAATTGCAGTAATGAACTCAGTTTGAGCAAGAATGCGCGGAGGAAGAGTGCTAGGAACTCGTTGGAAAAAAAAAAAAAAAAAAAAAAAACAAAAAAAAAAAAAAAAAATACACCGGTTCTCGTCCGATCACCGAAGTTAAGCAACATCGAAAAAAAAAAAAAAACAAAAAAAAAAAAAAAAAAAAATACACCGGTTCTCGTCCGATCACCGAAGTTAAGCAACATCGGGCCCGGTTAGTACTTGGATGGGTGACCGCCTGGGAACACCGGGTGCTGTTGGCTCTATCTCATTTTTTAATTTTTGGGTCGCTACACCTGCCAGCCCTCTTTTTCATACTAACTTTCAGGTGTGACAAAGATGCTTCCACAAGCATTTTAAAGTACTGTACTAAACGTAAGACACGAAATTGCAGTAATGAACTCAGTTTGAGCAAGAATGCGCGGAGGAAGAGTGCTAGGAAGTCGTTGGAAATAACGAAACACTACGAATCGACAGATGTGTCCTTGAAATGCGTCAGAGCCAACTGTTTTGTAGCAGTGCTAAATTCGAAAAACTAACTAAATAGATAAATTAAAAAAAGAAAACAGCCGTTCTCGTCCGATCACCGAAGATAAGCAACAACGTTAGTATTCGGATCGGCGACCGCCTGGGAACTCTGGCTGTCTTCATTTTTTGCTCTTTTGTCGCTACCCCTGCCAGCTTTCTCGTGTGACAAAGATGCTTCCATACTGATTTTAAACTATCGTAAGATGCGATATTAAGGAACTCCGTTTGAAGAAGAGTGTGCCAAGGAAGATTAGCAAAGTGTGTCTGCAAATAACGAAACAGTATGAAACGACAGAAATGTTGTGAAATACGTCAGGGCATATTGTTTTGTAGCAGTGCACATCTGCAAATTTGTAAACAAAAATTTCTCTTTCGCCTCTAGAGGAGATGGATGCTTTGTTGAACCTCCTGTGTCCTCTGTCCGTGTTTTCGCACCTTTCCAGCGCAGCGCTGCTCTACTCTAGTAGCTCCGAACGGCCGCACACGGCGTCTCGGACACGCCGGTTCGGCCCGCGCCCATCTCGCAGATGTTTCTCGTGCTTGTGCGGTCATATGGAGCGCGACCCGAGCGGCAGCGAGCGGCAGTCGGGACAAGTCGGGACGGAAGGGGAGGGGACACGACAGGCGAGGATGCAACGCGCAAATTACGCAAATATCTGGAAGCGCGGCGCGTGTCAGCCAGGTGAGAAAGCTTCCGCCGGTCCAGCAGGACACTGCCACACCCCGCGCAGTCACCCCCGACGCCCGGCCCTGCGCCGGATAACAAGAACAAGGTGCGTCTCCCGCGAGTGTCGGAGGCGGCACGCACCAAACGAATGACAGGCGGTGCAACGAGCAGCTGTGTTGTGCGTGTCACCCACGTGGCGGTGGAAGGACGTGCTTTGCGTCAAATGTGCCACGGAAAACGGCGATTGCGTGTGTTGGGAGAAGGGGCGAAGGCTTCCTCTGCCGTGCGGCCACATTATAAGGACGCCAACGGCCATACCATGTTGAATACACAAAGTTACAGGAAGACAGTAACTGAGTAATAGGATGAGGTTCCAGTTTTAGTCTTCATTAAAAAAAAAAAAAAAAAAAAAAAAAGAAAAAAAAAAAAATACAGCGGTTCTCGTCCGATCAAAAAAAAAAAAAACAAAAAAAAAAAGAAAAAAAAAAAACAAAAAAAAAAAAACAAGGAAAAAAAAAGAAAAAAAAAATACACCGGTTCTCGTCCGATCACCGAAGTTAAGCAACATCGGGCCCGGTTAGTACTTGGATGGGTGACCGCCTGGGAACACCGGGTGCTGTTGGCTCTGTCTCATTTTTTAATTTTTGGGTCGCTACACCTGCCAGCCCTCTTTTTCATACTAACTTTCAGGTGTGACAAAGATGCTTCCACAAGCATTTTAAAGTACCGTACTAAACGTAAGACACGAAATTGCAGTAATGAACTCAGTTTGAGCAAGAATGCGCGGAGGAAGAGTGCTAGGAACTCGTTGGAAAAAAAAAAAAAAAAAAAAAAAACAAAAAAAAAAAAAAAAAAAATACACCGGTTCTCGTCCGATCACCGAAGTTAAGCAACATCGAAAAAAAAAAAAACAAAAAAAAAAAAAAAAAAAAATACACCGGTTCTCGTCCGATCACCGAAGTTAAGCAACATCGGGCCCGGTTAGTACTTGGATGGGTGACCGCCTGGGAACACCGGGTGCTGTTGGCTCTATCTCATTTTTTAATTTTTGGGTCGCTACACCTGCCAGCCCTCTTTTTCATACTAACTTTCAGGTGTGACAAAGATGCTTCCACAAGCATTTTAAAGTACTGTACTAAACGTAAGACACGAAATTGCAGTAATGAACTCAGTTTGAGCAAGAATGCGCGGAGGAAGAGTGCTAGGAAGTCGTTGGAAATAACGAAACACTACGAATCGACAGATGTGTCCTTGAAATGCGTCAGAGCCAACTGTTTTGTAGCAGTGCTAAATTCGAAAAACTAACTAAATAGATAAATTAAAAAAAGAAAACAGCCGTTCTCGTCCGATCACCGAAGATAAGCAACAACGTTAGTATTCGGATCGGCGACCGCCTGGGAACTCTGGCTGTCTTCATTTTTTGCTCTTTTGTCGCTACCCCTGCCAGCTTTCTCGTGTGACAAAGATGCTTCCATACTGATTTTAAACTATCGTAAGATGCGATATTAAGGAACTCCGTTTGAAGAAGAGTGTGCCAAGGAAGATTAGCAAAGTGTGTCTGCAAATAACGAAACAGTATGAAACGACAGAAATGTTGTGAAATACGTCAGGGCATATTGTTTTGTAGCAGTGCACATCTGCAAATTTGTAAACAAAAATTTCTCTTTCGCCTCTAGAGGAGATGGATGCTTTGTTGAACCTCCTGTGTCCTCTGTCCGTGTTTTCGCACCTTTCCAGCGCAGCGCTGCTCTACTCTAGTAGCTCCGAACGGCCGCACACGGCGTCTCGGACACGCCGGTTCGGCCCGCGCCCATCTCGCAGATGTTTCTCGTGCTTGTGCGGTCATATGGAGCGCGACCCGAGCGGCAGCGAGCGGCAGTCGGGACAAGTCGGGACGGAAGGGGAGGGGACACGACAGGCGAGGATGCAACGCGCAAATTACGCAAATATCTGGAAGCGCGGCGCGTGTCAGCCAGGTGAGAAAGCTTCCGCCGGTCCAGCAGGACACTGCCACACCCCGCGCAGTCACCCCCGACGCCCGGCCCTGCGCCGGATAACAAGAACAAGGTGCGTCTCCCGCGAGTGTCGGAGGCGGCACGCACCAAACGAATGACAGGCGGTGCAACGAGCAGCTGTGTTGTGCGTGTCACCCACGTGGCGGTGGAAGGACGTGCTTTGCGTCAAATGTGCCACGGAAAACGGCGATTGCGTGTGTTGGGAGAAGGGGCGAAGGCTTCCTCTGCCGTGCGGCCACATTATAAGGACGCCAACGGCCATACCATGTTGAATACACAAAGTTACAGGAAGACAGTAACTGAGTAATAGGATGAGGTTCCAGTTTTAGTCTTCATTAAAAAAAAAAAAAAAAAAAAAAAAAGAAAAAAAAAAAAATACAGCGGTTCTCGTCCGATCAAAAAAAAAAAAAACAAAAAAAAAAAGAAAAAAAAAAAACAAAAAAAAAAAAACAAGGAAAAAAAAAGAAAAAAAAAATACACCGGTTCTCGTCCGATCACCGAAGTTAAGCAACATCGGGCCCGGTTAGTACTTGGATGGGTGACCGCCTGGGAACACCGGGTGCTGTTGGCTCTGTCTCATTTTTTAATTTTTGGGTCGCTACACCTGCCAGCCCTCTTTTTCATACTAACTTTCAGGTGTGACAAAGATGCTTCCACAAGCATTTTAAAGTACCGTACTAAACGTAAGACACGAAATTGCAGTAATGAACTCAGTTTGAGCAAGAATGCGCGGAGGAAGAGTGCTAGGAACTCGTTGGAAAAAAAAAAAAAAAAAAAAAAAACAAAAAAAAAAAAAAAAAAAATACACCGGTTCTCGTCCGATCACCGAAGTTAAGCAACATCGAAAAAAAAAAAAACAAAAAAAAAAAAAAAAAAATACACCGGTTCTCGTCCGATCACCGAAGTTAAGCAACATCGGGCCCGGTTAGTACTTGGATGGGTGACCGCCTGGGAACACCGGGTGCTGTTGGCTCTATCTCATTTTTTAATTTTTGGGTCGCTACACCTGCCAGCCCTCTTTTTCATACTAACTTTCAGGTGTGACAAAGATGCTTCCACAAGCATTTTAAAGTACTGTACTAAACGTAAGACACGAAATTGCAGTAATGAACTCAGTTTGAGCAAGAATGCGCGGAGGAAGAGTGCTAGGAAGTCGTTGGAAATAACGAAACACTACGAATCGACAGATGTGTCCTTGAAATGCGTCAGAGCCAACTGTTTTGTAGCAGTGCTAAATTCGAAAAACTAACTAAATAGATAAATTAAAAAAAGAAAACAGCCGTTCTCGTCCGATCACCGAAGATAAGCAACAACGTTAGTATTCGGATCGGCGACCGCCTGGGAACTCTGGCTGTCTTCATTTTTTGCTCTTTTGTCGCTACCCCTGCCAGCTTTCTCGTGTGACAAAGATGCTTCCATACTGATTTTAAACTATCGTAAGATGCGATATTAAGGAACTCCGTTTGAAGAAGAGTGTGCCAAGGAAGATTAGCAAAGTGTGTCTGCAAATAACGAAACAGTATGAAACGACAGAAATGTTGTGAAATACGTCAGGGCATATTGTTTTGTAGCAGTGCACATCTGCAAATTTGTAAACAAAAATTTCTCTTTCGCCTCTAGAGGAGATGGATGCTTTGTTGAACCTCCTGTGTCCTCTGTCCGTGTTTTCGCACCTTTCCAGCGCAGCGCTGCTCTACTCTAGTAGCTCCGAACGGCCGCACACGGCGTCTCGGACACGCCGGTTCGGCCCGCGCCCATCTCGCAGATGTTTCTCGTGCTTGTGCGGTCATATGGAGCGCGACCCGAGCGGCAGCGAGCGGCAGTCGGGACAAGTCGGGACGGAAGGGGAGGGGACACGACAGGCGAGGATGCAACGCGCAAATTACGCAAATATCTGGAAGCGCGGCGCGTGTCAGCCAGGTGAGAAAGCTTCCGCCGGTCCAGCAGGACACTGCCACACCCCGCGCAGTCACCCCCGACGCCCGGCCCTGCGCCGGATAACAAGAACAAGGTGCGTCTCCCGCGAGTGTCGGAGGCGGCACGCACCAAACGAATGACAGGCGGTGCAACGAGCAGCTGTGTTGTGCGTGTCACCCACGTGGCGGTGGAAGGACGTGCTTTGCGTCAAATGTGCCACGGAAAACGGCGATTGCGTGTGTTGGGAGAAGGGGCGAAGGCTTCCTCTGCCGTGCGGCCACATTATAAGGACGCCAACGGCCATACCATGTTGAATACACAAAGTTACAGGAAGACAGTAACTGAGTAATAGGATGAGGTTCCAGTTTTAGTCTTCATTAAAAAAAAAAAAAAAAAAAAAAAAAGAAAAAAAAAAAAATACAGCGGTTCTCGTCCGATCAAAAAAAAAAAAAACAAAAAAAAAAAGAAAAAAAAAAACAAAAAAAAAAAAACAAGGAAAAAAAAAGAAAAAAAAAATACACCGGTTCTCGTCCGATCACCGAAGTTAAGCAACATCGGGCCCGGTTAGTACTTGGATGGGTGACCGCCTGGGAACACCGGGTGCTGTTGGCTCTGTCTCATTTTTTAATTTTTGGGTCGCTACACCTGCCAGCCCTCTTTTTCATACTAACTTTCAGGTGTGACAAAGATGCTTCCACAAGCATTTTAAAGTACCGTACTAAACGTAAGACACGAAATTGCAGTAATGAACTCAGTTTGAGCAAGAATGCGCGGAGGAAGAGTGCTAGGAACTCGTTGGAAAAAAAAAAAAAAAAAAAAAAAACAAAAAAAAAAAAAAAAAAAAATACACCGGTTCTCGTCCGATCACCGAAGTTAAGCAACATCGAAAAAAAAAAAAACAAAAAAAAAAAAAAAAAAAATACACCGGTTCTCGTCCGATCACCGAAGTTAAGCAACATCGGGCCCGGTTAGTACTTGGATGGGTGACCGCCTGGGAACACCGGGTGCTGTTGGCTCTATCTCATTTTTTAATTTTTGGGTCGCTACACCTGCCAGCCCTCTTTTTCATACTAACTTTCAGGTGTGACAAAGATGCTTCCACAAGCATTTTAAAGTACTGTACTAAACGTAAGACACGAAATTGCAGTAATGAACTCAGTTTGAGCAAGAATGCGCGGAGGAAGAGTGCTAGGAAGTCGTTGGAAATAACGAAACACTACGAATCGACAGATGTGTCCTTGAAATGCGTCAGAGCCAACTGTTTTGTAGCAGTGCTAAATTCGAAAAACTAACTAAATAGATAAATTAAAAAAAGAAAACAGCCGTTCTCGTCCGATCACCGAAGATAAGCAACAACGTTAGTATTCGGATCGGCGACCGCCTGGGAACTCTGGCTGTCTTCATTTTTTGCTCTTTTGTCGCTACCCCTGCCAGCTTTCTCGTGTGACAAAGATGCTTCCATACTGATTTTAAACTATCGTAAGATGCGATATTAAGGAACTCCGTTTGAAGAAGAGTGTGCCAAGGAAGATTAGCAAAGTGTGTCTGCAAATAACGAAACAGTATGAAACGACAGAAATGTTGTGAAATACGTCAGGGCATATTGTTTTGTAGCAGTGCACATCTGCAAATTTGTAAACAAAAATTTCTCTTTCGCCTCTAGAGGAGATGGATGCTTTGTTGAACCTCCTGTGTCCTCTGTCCGTGTTTTCGCACCTTTCCAGCGCAGCGCTGCTCTACTCTAGTAGCTCCGAACGGCCGCACACGGCGTCTCGGACACGCCGGTTCGGCCCGCGCCCATCTCGCAGATGTTTCTCGTGCTTGTGCGGTCATATGGAGCGCGACCCGAGCGGCAGCGAGCGGCAGTCGGGACAAGTCGGGACGGAAGGGGAGGGGACACGACAGGCGAGGATGCAACGCGCAAATTACGCAAATATCTGGAAGCGCGGCGCGTGTCAGCCAGGTGAGAAAGCTTCCGCCGGTCCAGCAGGACACTGCCACACCCCGCGCAGTCACCCCCGACGCCCGGCCCTGCGCCGGATAACAAGAACAAGGTGCGTCTCCCGCGAGTGTCGGAGGCGGCACGCACCAAACGAATGACAGGCGGTGCAACGAGCAGCTGTGTTGTGCGTGTCACCCACGTGGCGGTGGAAGGACGTGCTTTGCGTCAAATGTGCCACGGAAAACGGCGATTGCGTGTGTTGGGAGAAGGGGCGAAGGCTTCCTCTGCCGTGCGGCCACATTATAAGGACGCCAACGGCCATACCATGTTGAATACACAAAGTTACAGGAAGACAGTAACTGAGTAATAGGATGAGGTTCCAGTTTTAGTCTTCATTAAAAAAAAAAAAAAAAAAAAAAGAAAAAAAAAAAAATACAGCGGTTCTCGTCCGATCAAAAAAAAAAAAAACAAAAAAAAAAAGAAAAAAAAAAACAAAAAAAAAAAAACAAGGAAAAAAAAAGAAAAAAAAAATACACCGGTTCTCGTCCGATCACCGAAGTTAAGCAACATCGGGCCCGGTTAGTACTTGGATGGGTGACCGCCTGGGAACACCGGGTGCTGTTGGCTCTGTCTCATTTTTTAATTTTTGGGTCGCTACACCTGCCAGCCCTCTTTTTCATACTAACTTTCAGGTGTGACAAAGATGCTTCCACAAGCATTTTAAAGTACCGTACTAAACGTAAGACACGAAATTGCAGTAATGAACTCAGTTTGAGCAAGAATGCGCGGAGGAAGAGTGCTAGGAACTCGTTGGAAAAAAAAAAAAAAAAAAAAAAAACAAAAAAAAAAAAAAAAAAAATACACCGGTTCTCGTCCGATCACCGAAGTTAAGCAACATCGAAAAAAAAAAAAAACAAAAAAAAAAAAAAAAAAAATACACCGGTTCTCGTCCGATCACCGAAGTTAAGCAACATCGGGCCCGGTTAGTACTTGGATGGGTGACCGCCTGGGAACACCGGGTGCTGTTGGCTCTATCTCATTTTTTAATTTTTGGGTCGCTACACCTGCCAGCCCTCTTTTTCATACTAACTTTCAGGTGTGACAAAGATGCTTCCACAAGCATTTTAAAGTACTGTACTAAACGTAAGACACGAAATTGCAGTAATGAACTCAGTTTGAGCAAGAATGCGCGGAGGAAGAGTGCTAGGAAGTCGTTGGAAATAACGAAACACTACGAATCGACAGATGTGTCCTTGAAATGCGTCAGAGCCAACTGTTTTGTAGCAGTGCTAAATTCGAAAAACTAACTAAATAGATAAATTAAAAAAAGAAAACAGCCGTTCTCGTCCGATCACCGAAGATAAGCAACAACGTTAGTATTCGGATCGGCGACCGCCTGGGAACTCTGGCTGTCTTCATTTTTTGCTCTTTTGTCGCTACCCCTGCCAGCTTTCTCGTGTGACAAAGATGCTTCCATACTGATTTTAAACTATCGTAAGATGCGATATTAAGGAACTCCGTTTGAAGAAGAGTGTGCCAAGGAAGATTAGCAAAGTGTGTCTGCAAATAACGAAACAGTATGAAACGACAGAAATGTTGTGAAATACGTCAGGGCATATTGTTTTGTAGCAGTGCACATCTGCAAATTTGTAAACAAAAATTTCTCTTTCGCCTCTAGAGGAGATGGATGCTTTGTTGAACCTCCTGTGTCCTCTGTCCGTGTTTTCGCACCTTTCCAGCGCAGCGCTGCTCTACTCTAGTAGCTCCGAACGGCCGCACACGGCGTCTCGGACACGCCGGTTCGGCCCGCGCCCATCTCGCAGATGTTTCTCGTGCTTGTGCGGTCATATGGAGCGCGACCCGAGCGGCAGCGAGCGGCAGTCGGGACAAGTCGGGACGGAAGGGGAGGGGACACGACAGGCGAGGATGCAACGCGCAAATTACGCAAATATCTGGAAGCGCGGCGCGTGTCAGCCAGGTGAGAAAGCTTCCGCCGGTCCAGCAGGACACTGCCACACCCCGCGCAGTCACCCCCGACGCCCGGCCCTGCGCCGGATAACAAGAACAAGGTGCGTCTCCCGCGAGTGTCGGAGGCGGCACGCACCAAACGAATGACAGGCGGTGCAACGAGCAGCTGTGTTGTGCGTGTCACCCACGTGGCGGTGGAAGGACGTGCTTTGCGTCAAATGTGCCACGGAAAACGGCGATTGCGTGTGTTGGGAGAAGGGGCGAAGGCTTCCTCTGCCGTGCGGCCACATTATAAGGACGCCAACGGCCATACCATGTTGAATACACAAAGTTACAGGAAGACAGTAACTGAGTAATAGGATGAGGTTCCAGTTTTAGTCTTCATTAAAAAAAAAAAAAAAAAAAAAAAAGAAAAAAAAAAAATACAGCGGTTCTCGTCCGATCAAAAAAAAAAAAAACAAAAAAAAAAGAAAAAAAAAAAACAAAAAAAAAAAACAAGGAAAAAAAAAGAAAAAAAAAATACACCGGTTCTCGTCCGATCACCGAAGTTAAGCAACATCGGGCCCGGTTAGTACTTGGATGGGTGACCGCCTGGGAACACCGGGTGCTGTTGGCTCTGTCTCATTTTTTAATTTTTGGGTCGCTACACCTGCCAGCCCTCTTTTTCATACTAACTTTCAGGTGTGACAAAGATGCTTCCACAAGCATTTTAAAGTACCGTACTAAACGTAAGACACGAAATTGCAGTAATGAACTCAGTTTGAGCAAGAATGCGCGGAGGAAGAGTGCTAGGAACTCGTTGGAAAAAAAAAAAAAAAAAAAAAAAACAAAAAAAAAAAAAAAAAAATACACCGGTTCTCGTCCGATCACCGAAGTTAAGCAACATCGAAAAAAAAAAAAACAAAAAAAAAAAAAAAAAAAATACACCGGTTCTCGTCCGATCACCGAAGTTAAGCAACATCGGGCCCGGTTAGTACTTGGATGGGTGACCGCCTGGGAACACCGGGTGCTGTTGGCTCTATCTCATTTTTTAATTTTTGGGTCGCTACACCTGCCAGCCCTCTTTTTCATACTAACTTTCAGGTGTGACAAAGATGCTTCCACAAGCATTTTAAAGTACTGTACTAAACGTAAGACACGAAATTGCAGTAATGAACTCAGTTTGAGCAAGAATGCGCGGAGGAAGAGTGCTAGGAAGTCGTTGGAAATAACGAAACACTACGAATCGACAGATGTGTCCTTGAAATGCGTCAGAGCCAACTGTTTTGTAGCAGTGCTAAATTCGAAAAACTAACTAAATAGATAAATTAAAAAAAGAAAACAGCCGTTCTCGTCCGATCACCGAAGATAAGCAACAACGTTAGTATTCGGATCGGCGACCGCCTGGGAACTCTGGCTGTCTTCATTTTTTGCTCTTTTGTCGCTACCCCTGCCAGCTTTCTCGTGTGACAAAGATGCTTCCATACTGATTTTAAACTATCGTAAGATGCGATATTAAGGAACTCCGTTTGAAGAAGAGTGTGCCAAGGAAGATTAGCAAAGTGTGTCTGCAAATAACGAAACAGTATGAAACGACAGAAATGTTGTGAAATACGTCAGGGCATATTGTTTTGTAGCAGTGCACATCTGCAAATTTGTAAACAAAAATTTCTCTTTCGCCTCTAGAGGAGATGGATGCTTTGTTGAACCTCCTGTGTCCTCTGTCCGTGTTTTCGCACCTTTCCAGCGCAGCGCTGCTCTACTCTAGTAGCTCCGAACGGCCGCACACGGCGTCTCGGACACGCCGGTTCGGCCCGCGCCCATCTCGCAGATGTTTCTCGTGCTTGTGCGGTCATATGGAGCGCGACCCGAGCGGCAGCGAGCGGCAGTCGGGACAAGTCGGGACGGAAGGGGAGGGGACACGACAGGCGAGGATGCAACGCGCAAATTACGCAAATATCTGGAAGCGCGGCGCGTGTCAGCCAGGTGAGAAAGCTTCCGCCGGTCCAGCAGGACACTGCCACACCCCGCGCAGTCACCCCCGACGCCCGGCCCTGCGCCGGATAACAAGAACAAGGTGCGTCTCCCGCGAGTGTCGGAGGCGGCACGCACCAAACGAATGACAGGCGGTGCAACGAGCAGCTGTGTTGTGCGTGTCACCCACGTGGCGGTGGAAGGACGTGCTTTGCGTCAAATGTGCCACGGAAAACGGCGATTGCGTGTGTTGGGAGAAGGGGCGAAGGCTTCCTCTGCCGTGCGGCCACATTATAAGGACGCCAACGGCCATACCATGTTGAATACACAAAGTTACAGGAAGACAGTAACTGAGTAATAGGATGAGGTTCCAGTTTTAGTCTTCATTAAAAAAAAAAAAAAAAAAAAAAAAAGAAAAAAAAAAAAATACAGCGGTTCTCGTCCGATCAAAAAAAAAAAAAACAAAAAAAAAAGAAAAAAAAAAACAAAAAAAAAAAAAACAAGGAAAAAAAAAGAAAAAAAAAATACACCGGTTCTCGTCCGATCACCGAAGTTAAGCAACATCGGGCCCGGTTAGTACTTGGATGGGTGACCGCCTGGGAACACCGGGTGCTGTTGGCTCTGTCTCATTTTTTAATTTTTGGGTCGCTACACCTGCCAGCCCTCTTTTTCATACTAACTTTCAGGTGTGACAAAGATGCTTCCACAAGCATTTTAAAGTACCGTACTAAACGTAAGACACGAAATTGCAGTAATGAACTCAGTTTGAGCAAGAATGCGCGGAGGAAGAGTGCTAGGAACTCGTTGGAAAAAAAAAAAAAAAAAAAAAAACAAAAAAAAAAAAAAAAAAAAAATACACCGGTTCTCGTCCGATCACCGAAGTTAAGCAACATCGAAAAAAAAAAAAACAAAAAAAAAAAAAAAAAAAATACACCGGTTCTCGTCCGATCACCGAAGTTAAGCAACATCGGGCCCGGTTAGTACTTGGATGGGTGACCGCCTGGGAACACCGGGTGCTGTTGGCTCTATCTCATTTTTTAATTTTTGGGTCGCTACACCTGCCAGCCCTCTTTTTCATACTAACTTTCAGGTGTGACAAAGATGCTTCCACAAGCATTTTAAAGTACTGTACTAAACGTAAGACACGAAATTGCAGTAATGAACTCAGTTTGAGCAAGAATGCGCGGAGGAAGAGTGCTAGGAAGTCGTTGGAAATAACGAAACACTACGAATCGACAGATGTGTCCTTGAAATGCGTCAGAGCCAACTGTTTTGTAGCAGTGCTAAATTCGAAAAACTAACTAAATAGATAAATTAAAAAAAGAAAACAGCCGTTCTCGTCCGATCACCGAAGATAAGCAACAACGTTAGTATTCGGATCGGCGACCGCCTGGGAACTCTGGCTGTCTTCATTTTTTGCTCTTTTGTCGCTACCCCTGCCAGCTTTCTCGTGTGACAAAGATGCTTCCATACTGATTTTAAACTATCGTAAGATGCGATATTAAGGAACTCCGTTTGAAGAAGAGTGTGCCAAGGAAGATTAGCAAAGTGTGTCTGCAAATAACGAAACAGTATGAAACGACAGAAATGTTGTGAAATACGTCAGGGCATATTGTTTTGTAGCAGTGCACATCTGCAAATTTGTAAACAAAAATTTCTCTTTCGCCTCTAGAGGAGATGGATGCTTTGTTGAACCTCCTGTGTCCTCTGTCCGTGTTTTCGCACCTTTCCAGCGCAGCGCTGCTCTACTCTAGTAGCTCCGAACGGCCGCACACGGCGTCTCGGACACGCCGGTTCGGCCCGCGCCCATCTCGCAGATGTTTCTCGTGCTTGTGCGGTCATATGGAGCGCGACCCGAGCGGCAGCGAGCGGCAGTCGGGACAAGTCGGGACGGAAGGGGAGGGGACACGACAGGCGAGGATGCAACGCGCAAATTACGCAAATATCTGGAAGCGCGGCGCGTGTCAGCCAGGTGAGAAAGCTTCCGCCGGTCCAGCAGGACACTGCCACACCCCGCGCAGTCACCCCCGACGCCCGGCCCTGCGCCGGATAACAAGAACAAGGTGCGTCTCCCGCGAGTGTCGGAGGCGGCACGCACCAAACGAATGACAGGCGGTGCAACGAGCAGCTGTGTTGTGCGTGTCACCCACGTGGCGGTGGAAGGACGTGCTTTGCGTCAAATGTGCCACGGAAAACGGCGATTGCGTGTGTTGGGAGAAGGGGCGAAGGCTTCCTCTGCCGTGCGGCCACATTATAAGGACGCCAACGGCCATACCATGTTGAATACACAAAGTTACAGGAAGACAGTAACTGAGTAATAGGATGAGGTTCCAGTTTTAGTCTTCATTAAAAAAAAAAAAAAAAAAAAAAAAGAAAAAAAAAAATACAGCGGTTCTCGTCCGATCAAAAAAAAAAAAAAACAAAAAAAAAAAGAAAAAAAAAAACAAAAAAAAAAAAACAAGGAAAAAAAAAAGAAAAAAAAAATACACCGGTTCTCGTCCGATCACCGAAGTTAAGCAACATCGGGCCCGGTTAGTACTTGGATGGGTGACCGCCTGGGAACACCGGGTGCTGTTGGCTCTGTCTCATTTTTTAATTTTTGGGTCGCTACACCTGCCAGCCCTCTTTTTCATACTAACTTTCAGGTGTGACAAAGATGCTTCCACAAGCATTTTAAAGTACCGTACTAAACGTAAGACACGAAATTGCAGTAATGAACTCAGTTTGAGCAAGAATGCGCGGAGGAAGAGTGCTAGGAACTCGTTGGAAAAAAAAAAAAAAAAAAAAAAACAAAAAAAAAAAAAAAAAAAATACACCGGTTCTCGTCCGATCACCGAAGTTAAGCAACATCGAAAAAAAAAAAAAACAAAAAAAAAAAAAAAAAAATACACCGGTTCTCGTCCGATCACCGAAGTTAAGCAACATCGGGCCCGGTTAGTACTTGGATGGGTGACCGCCTGGGAACACCGGGTGCTGTTGGCTCTATCTCATTTTTTAATTTTTGGGTCGCTACACCTGCCAGCCCTCTTTTTCATACTAACTTTCAGGTGTGACAAAGATGCTTCCACAAGCATTTTAAAGTACTGTACTAAACGTAAGACACGAAATTGCAGTAATGAACTCAGTTTGAGCAAGAATGCGCGGAGGAAGAGTGCTAGGAAGTCGTTGGAAATAACGAAACACTACGAATCGACAGATGTGTCCTTGAAATGCGTCAGAGCCAACTGTTTTGTAGCAGTGCTAAATTCGAAAAACTAACTAAATAGATAAATTAAAAAAAGAAAACAGCCGTTCTCGTCCGATCACCGAAGATAAGCAACAACGTTAGTATTCGGATCGGCGACCGCCTGGGAACTCTGGCTGTCTTCATTTTTTGCTCTTTTGTCGCTACCCCTGCCAGCTTTCTCGTGTGACAAAGATGCTTCCATACTGATTTTAAACTATCGTAAGATGCGATATTAAGGAACTCCGTTTGAAGAAGAGTGTGCCAAGGAAGATTAGCAAAGTGTGTCTGCAAATAACGAAACAGTATGAAACGACAGAAATGTTGTGAAATACGTCAGGGCATATTGTTTTGTAGCAGTGCACATCTGCAAATTTGTAAACAAAAATTTCTCTTTCGCCTCTAGAGGAGATGGATGCTTTGTTGAACCTCCTGTGTCCTCTGTCCGTGTTTTCGCACCTTTCCAGCGCAGCGCTGCTCTACTCTAGTAGCTCCGAACGGCCGCACACGGCGTCTCGGACACGCCGGTTCGGCCCGCGCCCATCTCGCAGATGTTTCTCGTGCTTGTGCGGTCATATGGAGCGCGACCCGAGCGGCAGCGAGCGGCAGTCGGGACAAGTCGGGACGGAAGGGGAGGGGACACGACAGGCGAGGATGCAACGCGCAAATTACGCAAATATCTGGAAGCGCGGCGCGTGTCAGCCAGGTGAGAAAGCTTCCGCCGGTCCAGCAGGACACTGCCACACCCCGCGCAGTCACCCCCGACGCCCGGCCCTGCGCCGGATAACAAGAACAAGGTGCGTCTCCCGCGAGTGTCGGAGGCGGCACGCACCAAACGAATGACAGGCGGTGCAACGAGCAGCTGTGTTGTGCGTGTCACCCACGTGGCGGTGGAAGGACGTGCTTTGCGTCAAATGTGCCACGGAAAACGGCGATTGCGTGTGTTGGGAGAAGGGGCGAAGGCTTCCTCTGCCGTGCGGCCACATTATAAGGACGCCAACGGTCATACCATGTTGAATACACAAAGTTACAGGAAGACAGTAACTGAGTAATAGGATGAGGTTCCAGTTTTAGTCTTCATTAAAAAAAAAAAAAAAAAAAAAAAAAAGAAAAAAAAAAATACAGCGGTTCTCGTCCGATCAAAAAAAAAAAAAAACAAAAAAAAAAAGAAAAAAAAAAAACAAAAAAAAAAAAACAAGGAAAAAAAAAGAAAAAAAAAATACACCGGTTCTCGTCCGATCACCGAAGTTAAGCAACATCGGGCCCGGTTAGTACTTGGATGGGTGACCGCCTGGGAACACCGGGTGCTGTTGGCTCTGTCTCATTTTTTAATTTTTGGGTCGCTACACCTGCCAGCCCTCTTTTTCATACTAACTTTCAGGTGTGACAAAGATGCTTCCACAAGCATTTTAAAGTACCGTACTAAACGTAAGACACGAAATTGCAGTAATGAACTCAGTTTGAGCAAGAATGCGCGGAGGAAGAGTGCTAGGAACTCGTTGGAAAAAAAAAAAAAAAAAAAAAAACAAAAAAAAAAAAAAAAAAAATACACCGGTTCTCGTCCGATCACCGAAGTTAAGCAACATCGAAAAAAAAAAAAAACAAAAAAAAAAAAAAAAAAAATACACCGGTTCTCGTCCGATCACCGAAGTTAAGCAACATCGGGCCCGGTTAGTACTTGGATGGGTGACCGCCTGGGAACACCGGGTGCTGTTGGCTCTATCTCATTTTTTAATTTTTGGGTCGCTACACCTGCCAGCCCTCTTTTTCATACTAACTTTCAGGTGTGACAAAGATGCTTCCACAAGCATTTTAAAGTACTGTACTAAACGTAAGACACGAAATTGCAGTAATGAACTCAGTTTGAGCAAGAATGCGCGGAGGAAGAGTGCTAGGAAGTCGTTGGAAATAACGAAACACTACGAATCGACAGATGTGTCCTTGAAATGCGTCAGAGCCAACTGTTTTGTAGCAGTGCTAAATTCGAAAAACTAACTAAATAGATAAATTAAAAAAAGAAAACAGCCGTTCTCGTCCGATCACCGAAGATAAGCAACAACGTTAGTATTCGGATCGGCGACCGCCTGGGAACTCTGGCTGTCTTCATTTTTTGCTCTTTTGTCGCTACCCCTGCCAGCTTTCTCGTGTGACAAAGATGCTTCCATACTGATTTTAAACTATCGTAAGATGCGATATTAAGGAACTCCGTTTGAAGAAGAGTGTGCCAAGGAAGATTAGCAAAGTGTGTCTGCAAATAACGAAACAGTATGAAACGACAGAAATGTTGTGAAATACGTCAGGGCATATTGTTTTGTAGCAGTGCACATCTGCAAATTTGTAAACAAAAATTTCTCTTTCGCCTCTAGAGGAGATGGATGCTTTGTTGAACCTCCTGTGTCCTCTGTCCGTGTTTTCGCACCTTTCCAGCGCAGCGCTGCTCTACTCTAGTAGCTCCGAACGGCCGCACACGGCGTCTCGGACACGCCGGTTCGGCCCGCGCCCATCTCGCAGATGTTTCTCGTGCTTGTGCGGTCATATGGAGCGCGACCCGAGCGGCAGCGAGCGGCAGTCGGGACAAGTCGGGACGGAAGGGGAGGGGACACGACAGGCGAGGATGCAACGCGCAAATTACGCAAATATCTGGAAGCGCGGCGCGTGTCAGCCAGGTGAGAAAGCTTCCGCCGGTCCAGCAGGACACTGCCACACCCCGCGCAGTCACCCCCGACGCCCGGCCCTGCGCCGGATAACAAGAACAAGGTGCGTCTCCCGCGAGTGTCGGAGGCGGCACGCACCAAACGAATGACAGGCGGTGCAACGAGCAGCTGTGTTGTGCGTGTCACCCACGTGGCGGTGGAAGGACGTGCTTTGCGTCAAATGTGCCACGGAAAACGGCGATTGCGTGTGTTGGGAGAAGGGGCGAAGGCTTCCTCTGCCGTGCGGCCACATTATAAGGACGCCAACGGCCATACCATGTTGAATACACAAAGTTACAGGAAGACAGTAACTGAGTAATAGGATGAGGTTCCAGTTTTAGTCTTCATTAAAAAAAAAAAAAAAAAAAAAAAAAGAAAAAAAAAAAATACAGCGGTTCTCGTCCGATCAAAAAAAAAAAAAAACAAAAAAAAAAAGAAAAAAAAAAAACAAAAAAAAAAAAACAAGGAAAAAAAAAGAAAAAAAAAATACACCGGTTCTCGTCCGATCACCGAAGTTAAGCAACATCGGGCCCGGTTAGTACTTGGATGGGTGACCGCCTGGGAACACCGGGTGCTGTTGGCTCTGTCTCATTTTTTAATTTTTGGGTCGCTACACCTGCCAGCCCTCTTTTTCATACTAACTTTCAGGTGTGACAAAGATGCTTCCACAAGCATTTTAAAGTACCGTACTAAACGTAAGACACGAAATTGCAGTAATGAACTCAGTTTGAGCAAGAATGCGCGGAGGAAGAGTGCTAGGAACTCGTTGGAAAAAAAAAAAAAAAAAAAAAAACAAAAAAAAAAAAAAAAAAAATACACCGGTTCTCGTCCGATCACCGAAGTTAAGCAACATCGAAAAAAAAAAAAAACAAAAAAAAAAAAAAAAAATACACCGGTTCTCGTCCGATCACCGAAGTTAAGCAACATCGGGCCCGGTTAGTACTTGGATGGGTGACCGCCTGGGAACACCGGGTGCTGTTGGCTCTATCTCATTTTTTAATTTTTGGGTCGCTACACCTGCCAGCCCTCTTTTTCATACTAACTTTCAGGTGTGACAAAGATGCTTCCACAAGCATTTTAAAGTACTGTACTAAACGTAAGACACGAAATTGCAGTAATGAACTCAGTTTGAGCAAGAATGCGCGGAGGAAGAGTGCTAGGAAGTCGTTGGAAATAACGAAACACTACGAATCGACAGATGTGTCCTTGAAATGCGTCAGAGCCAACTGTTTTGTAGCAGTGCTAAATTCGAAAAACTAACTAAATAGATAAATTAAAAAAAGAAAACAGCCGTTCTCGTCCGATCACCGAAGATAAGCAACAACGTTAGTATTCGGATCGGCGACCGCCTGGGAACTCTGGCTGTCTTCATTTTTTGCTCTTTTGTCGCTACCCCTGCCAGCTTTCTCGTGTGACAAAGATGCTTCCATACTGATTTTAAACTATCGTAAGATGCGATATTAAGGAACTCCGTTTGAAGAAGAGTGTGCCAAGGAAGATTAGCAAAGTGTGTCTGCAAATAACGAAACAGTATGAAACGACAGAAATGTTGTGAAATACGTCAGGGCATATTGTTTTGTAGCAGTGCACATCTGCAAATTTGTAAACAAAAATTTCTCTTTCGCCTCTAGAGGAGATGGATGCTTTGTTGAACCTCCTGTGTCCTCTGTCCGTGTTTTCGCACCTTTCCAGCGCAGCGCTGCTCTACTCTAGTAGCTCCGAACGGCCGCACACGGCGTCTCGGACACGCCGGTTCGGCCCGCGCCCATCTCGCAGATGTTTCTCGTGCTTGTGCGGTCATATGGAGCGCGACCCGAGCGGCAGCGAGCGGCAGTCGGGACAAGTCGGGACGGAAGGGGAGGGGACACGACAGGCGAGGATGCAACGCGCAAATTACGCAAATATCTGGAAGCGCGGCGCGTGTCAGCCAGGTGAGAAAGCTTCCGCCGGTCCAGCAGGACACTGCCACACCCCGCGCAGTCACCCCCGACGCCCGGCCCTGCGCCGGATAACAAGAACAAGGTGCGTCTCCCGCGAGTGTCGGAGGCGGCACGCACCAAACGAATGACAGGCGGTGCAACGAGCAGCTGTGTTGTGCGTGTCACCCACGTGGCGGTGGAAGGACGTGCTTTGCGTCAAATGTGCCACGGAAAACGGCGATTGCGTGTGTTGGGAGAAGGGGCGAAGGCTTCCTCTGCCGTGCGGCCACATTATAAGGACGCCAACGGCCATACCATGTTGAATACACAAAGTTACAGGAAGACAGTAACTGAGTAATAGGATGAGGTTCCAGTTTTAGTCTTCATTAAAAAAAAAAAAAAAAAAAAAAAAAAAAGAAAAAAAAAAATACAGCGGTTCTCGTCCGATCAAAAAAAAAAAAAAACAAAAAAAAAAAGAAAAAAAAAAACAAAAAAAAAAAACAAGGAAAAAAAAAGAAAAAAAAAATACACCGGTTCTCGTCCGATCACCGAAGTTAAGCAACATCGGGCCCGGTTAGTACTTGGATGGGTGACCGCCTGGGAACACCGGGTGCTGTTGGCTCTGTCTCATTTTTTAATTTTTGGGTCGCTACACCTGCCAGCCCTCTTTTTCATACTAACTTTCAGGTGTGACAAAGATGCTTCCACAAGCATTTTAAAGTACCGTACTAAACGTAAGACACGAAATTGCAGTAATGAACTCAGTTTGAGCAAGAATGCGCGGAGGAAGAGTGCTAGGAACTCGTTGGAAAAAAAAAAAAAAAAAAAAAAAAACAAAAAAAAAAAAAAAAAAAAATACACCGGTTCTCGTCCGATCACCGAAGTTAAGCAACATCGAAAAAAAAAAAAAACAAAAAAAAAAAAAAAAAAAATACACCGGTTCTCGTCCGATCACCGAAGTTAAGCAACATCGGGCCCGGTTAGTACTTGGATGGGTGACCGCCTGGGAACACCGGGTGCTGTTGGCTCTATCTCATTTTTTAATTTTTGGGTCGCTACACCTGCCAGCCCTCTTTTTCATACTAACTTTCAGGTGTGACAAAGATGCTTCCACAAGCATTTTAAAGTACTGTACTAAACGTAAGACACGAAATTGCAGTAATGAACTCAGTTTGAGCAAGAATGCGCGGAGGAAGAGTGCTAGGAAGTCGTTGGAAATAACGAAACACTACGAATCGACAGATGTGTCCTTGAAATGCGTCAGAGCCAACTGTTTTGTAGCAGTGCTAAATTCGAAAAACTAACTAAATAGATAAATTAAAAAAAGAAAACAGCCGTTCTCGTCCGATCACCGAAGATAAGCAACAACGTTAGTATTCGGATCGGCGACCGCCTGGGAACTCTGGCTGTCTTCATTTTTTGCTCTTTTGTCGCTACCCCTGCCAGCTTTCTCGTGTGACAAAGATGCTTCCATACTGATTTTAAACTATCGTAAGATGCGATATTAAGGAACTCCGTTTGAAGAAGAGTGTGCCAAGGAAGATTAGCAAAGTGTGTCTGCAAATAACGAAACAGTATGAAACGACAGAAATGTTGTGAAATACGTCAGGGCATATTGTTTTGTAGCAGTGCACATCTGCAAATTTGTAAACAAAAATTTCTCTTTCGCCTCTAGAGGAGATGGATGCTTTGTTGAACCTCCTGTGTCCTCTGTCCGTGTTTTCGCACCTTTCCAGCGCAGCGCTGCTCTACTCTAGTAGCTCCGAACGGCCGCACACGGCGTCTCGGACACGCCGGTTCGGCCCGCGCCCATCTCGCAGATGTTTCTCGTGCTTGTGCGGTCATATGGAGCGCGACCCGAGCGGCAGCGAGCGGCAGTCGGGACAAGTCGGGACGGAAGGGGAGGGGACACGACAGGCGAGGATGCAACGCGCAAATTACGCAAATATCTGGAAGCGCGGCGCGTGTCAGCCAGGTGAGAAAGCTTCCGCCGGTCCAGCAGGACACTGCCACACCCCGCGCAGTCACCCCCGACGCCCGGCCCTGCGCCGGATAACAAGAACAAGGTGCGTCTCCCGCGAGTGTCGGAGGCGGCACGCACCAAACGAATGACAGGCGGTGCAACGAGCAGCTGTGTTGTGCGTGTCACCCACGTGGCGGTGGAAGGACGTGCTTTGCGTCAAATGTGCCACGGAAAACGGCGATTGCGTGTGTTGGGAGAAGGGGCGAAGGCTTCCTCTGCCGTGCGGCCACATTATAAGGACGCCAACGGCCATACCATGTTGAATACACAAAGTTACAGGAAGACAGTAACTGAGTAATAGGATGAGGTTCCAGTTTTAGTCTTCATTAAAAAAAAAAAAAAAAAAAAAAAAAGAAAAAAAAAAATACAGCGGTTCTCGTCCGATCAAAAAAAAAAAAACAAAAAAAAAAAGAAAAAAAAAAAACAAAAAAAAAAAAAACAAGGAAAAAAAAAGAAAAAAAAAATACACCGGTTCTCGTCCGATCACCGAAGTTAAGCAACATCGGGCCCGGTTAGTACTTGGATGGGTGACCGCCTGGGAACACCGGGTGCTGTTGGCTCTGTCTCATTTTTTAATTTTTGGGTCGCTACACCTGCCAGCCCTCTTTTTCATACTAACTTTCAGGTGTGACAAAGATGCTTCCACAAGCATTTTAAAGTACCGTACTAAACGTAAGACACGAAATTGCAGTAATGAACTCAGTTTGAGCAAGAATGCGCGGAGGAAGAGTGCTAGGAACTCGTTGGAAAAAAAAAAAAAAAAAAAAAAAAACAAAAAAAAAAAAAAAAAAATACACCGGTTCTCGTCCGATCACCGAAGTTAAGCAACATCGAAAAAAAAAAAAACAAAAAAAAAAAAAAAAAAAAATACACCGGTTCTCGTCCGATCACCGAAGTTAAGCAACATCGGGCCCGGTTAGTACTTGGATGGGTGACCGCCTGGGAACACCGGGTGCTGTTGGCTCTATCTCATTTTTTAATTTTTGGGTCGCTACACCTGCCAGCCCTCTTTTTCATACTAACTTTCAGGTGTGACAAAGATGCTTCCACAAGCATTTTAAAGTACTGTACTAAACGTAAGACACGAAATTGCAGTAATGAACTCAGTTTGAGCAAGAATGCGCGGAGGAAGAGTGCTAGGAAGTCGTTGGAAATAACGAAACACTACGAATCGACAGATGTGTCCTTGAAATGCGTCAGAGCCAACTGTTTTGTAGCAGTGCTAAATTCGAAAAACTAACTAAATAGATAAATTAAAAAAAGAAAACAGCCGTTCTCGTCCGATCACCGAAGATAAGCAACAACGTTAGTATTCGGATCGGCGACCGCCTGGGAACTCTGGCTGTCTTCATTTTTTGCTCTTTTGTCGCTACCCCTGCCAGCTTTCTCGTGTGACAAAGATGCTTCCATACTGATTTTAAACTATCGTAAGATGCGATATTAAGGAACTCCGTTTGAAGAAGAGTGTGCCAAGGAAGATTAGCAAAGTGTGTCTGCAAATAACGAAACAGTATGAAACGACAGAAATGTTGTGAAATACGTCAGGGCATATTGTTTTGTAGCAGTGCACATCTGCAAATTTGTAAACAAAAATTTCTCTTTCGCCTCTAGAGGAGATGGATGCTTTGTTGAACCTCCTGTGTCCTCTGTCCGTGTTTTCGCACCTTTCCAGCGCAGCGCTGCTCTACTCTAGTAGCTCCGAACGGCCGCACACGGCGTCTCGGACACGCCGGTTCGGCCCGCGCCCATCTCGCAGATGTTTCTCGTGCTTGTGCGGTCATATGGAGCGCGACCCGAGCGGCAGCGAGCGGCAGTCGGGACAAGTCGGGACGGAAGGGGAGGGGACACGACAGGCGAGGATGCAACGCGCAAATTACGCAAATATCTGGAAGCGCGGCGCGTGTCAGCCAGGTGAGAAAGCTTCCGCCGGTCCAGCAGGACACTGCCACACCCCGCGCAGTCACCCCCGACGCCCGGCCCTGCGCCGGATAACAAGAACAAGGTGCGTCTCCCGCGAGTGTCGGAGGCGGCACGCACCAAACGAATGACAGGCGGTGCAACGAGCAGCTGTGTTGTGCGTGTCACCCACGTGGCGGTGGAAGGACGTGCTTTGCGTCAAATGTGCCACGGAAAACGGCGATTGCGTGTGTTGGGAGAAGGGGCGAAGGCTTCCTCTGCCGTGCGGCCACATTATAAGGACGCCAACGGCCATACCATGTTGAATACACAAAGTTACAGGAAGACAGTAACTGAGTAATAGGATGAGGTTCCAGTTTTAGTCTTCATTAAAAAAAAAAAAAAAAAAAAAAAAAGAAAAAAAAAAAATACAGCGGTTCTCGTCCGATCAAAAAAAAAAAAAAACAAAAAAAAAAAGAAAAAAAAAAAACAAAAAAAAAAAAACAAGGAAAAAAAAAGAAAAAAAAAATACACCGGTTCTCGTCCGATCACCGAAGTTAAGCAACATCGGGCCCGGTTAGTACTTGGATGGGTGACCGCCTGGGAACACCGGGTGCTGTTGGCTCTGTCTCATTTTTTAATTTTTGGGTCGCTACACCTGCCAGCCCTCTTTTTCATACTAACTTTCAGGTGTGACAAAGATGCTTCCACAAGCATTTTAAAGTACCGTACTAAACGTAAGACACGAAATTGCAGTAATGAACTCAGTTTGAGCAAGAATGCGCGGAGGAAGAGTGCTAGGAACTCGTTGGAAAAAAAAAAAAAAACAAAAAAAACAAAAAAAAAAAAAAAAAAATACACCGGTTCTCGTCCGATCACCGAAGTTAAGCAACATCGAAAAAAAAAAAAAACAAAAAAAAAAAAAAAAAAAATACACCGGTTCTCGTCCGATCACCGAAGTTAAGCAACATCGGGCCCGGTTAGTACTTGGATGGGTGACCGCCTGGGAACACCGGGTGCTGTTGGCTCTATCTCATTTTTTAATTTTTGGGTCGCTACACCTGCCAGCCCTCTTTTTCATACTAACTTTCAGGTGTGACAAAGATGCTTCCACAAGCATTTTAAAGTACTGTACTAAACGTAAGACACGAAATTGCAGTAATGAACTCAGTTTGAGCAAGAATGCGCGGAGGAAGAGTGCTAGGAAGTCGTTGGAAATAACGAAACACTACGAATCGACAGATGTGTCCTTGAAATGCGTCAGAGCCAACTGTTTTGTAGCAGTGCTAAATTCGAAAAACTAACTAAATAGATAAATTAAAAAAAGAAAACAGCCGTTCTCGTCCGATCACCGAAGATAAGCAACAACGTTAGTATTCGGATCGGCGACCGCCTGGGAACTCTGGCTGTCTTCATTTTTTGCTCTTTTGTCGCTACCCCTGCCAGCTTTCTCGTGTGACAAAGATGCTTCCATACTGATTTTAAACTATCGTAAGATGCGATATTAAGGAACTCCGTTTGAAGAAGAGTGTGCCAAGGAAGATTAGCAAAGTGTGTCTGCAAATAACGAAACAGTATGAAACGACAGAAATGTTGTGAAATACGTCAGGGCATATTGTTTTGTAGCAGTGCACATCTGCAAATTTGTAAACAAAAATTTCTCTTTCGCCTCTAGAGGAGATGGATGCTTTGTTGAACCTCCTGTGTCCTCTGTCCGTGTTTTCGCACCTTTCCAGCGCAGCGCTGCTCTACTCTAGTAGCTCCGAACGGCCGCACACGGCGTCTCGGACACGCCGGTTCGGCCCGCGCCCATCTCGCAGATGTTTCTCGTGCTTGTGCGGTCATATGGAGCGCGACCCGAGCGGCAGCGAGCGGCAGTCGGGACAAGTCGGGACGGAAGGGGAGGGGACACGACAGGCGAGGATGCAACGCGCAAATTACGCAAATATCTGGAAGCGCGGCGCGTGTCAGCCAGGTGAGAAAGCTTCCGCCGGTCCAGCAGGACACTGCCACACCCCGCGCAGTCACCCCCGACGCCCGGCCCTGCGCCGGATAACAAGAACAAGGTGCGTCTCCCGCGAGTGTCGGAGGCGGCACGCACCAAACGAATGACAGGCGGTGCAACGAGCAGCTGTGTTGTGCGTGTCACCCACGTGGCGGTGGAAGGACGTGCTTTGCGTCAAATGTGCCACGGAAAACGGCGATTGCGTGTGTTGGGAGAAGGGGCGAAGGCTTCCTCTGCCGTGCGGCCACATTATAAGGACGCCAACGGCCATACCATGTTGAATACACAAAGTTACAGGAAGACAGTAACTGAGTAATAGGATGAGGTTCCAGTTTTAGTCTTCATTAAAAAAAAAAAAAAAAAAAAAAAAAGAAAAAAAAAAAATACAGCGGTTCTCGTCCGATCAAAAAAAAAAAAAAACAAAAAAAAAAAGAAAAAAAAAAAACAAAAAAAAAAAACAAGGAAAAAAAAAGAAAAAAAAAATACACCGGTTCTCGTCCGATCACCGAAGTTAAGCAACATCGGGCCCGGTTAGTACTTGGATGGGTGACCGCCTGGGAACACCGGGTGCTGTTGGCTCTGTCTCATTTTTTAATTTTTGGGTCGCTACACCTGCCAGCCCTCTTTTTCATACTAACTTTCAGGTGTGACAAAGATGCTTCCACAAGCATTTTAAAGTACCGTACTAAACGTAAGACACGAAATTGCAGTAATGAACTCAGTTTGAGCAAGAATGCGCGGAGGAAGAGTGCTAGGAACTCGTTGGAAAAAAAAAAAAAAAAAAAAAAAACAAAAAAAAAAAAAAAAAAAATACACCGGTTCTCGTCCGATCACCGAAGTTAAGCAACATCGAAAAAAAAAAAAAACAAAAAAAAAAAAAAAAAAAATACACCGGTTCTCGTCCGATCACCGAAGTTAAGCAACATCGGGCCCGGTTAGTACTTGGATGGGTGACCGCCTGGGAACACCGGGTGCTGTTGGCTCTATCTCATTTTTTAATTTTTGGGTCGCTACACCTGCCAGCCCTCTTTTTCATACTAACTTTCAGGTGTGACAAAGATGCTTCCACAAGCATTTTAAAGTACTGTACTAAACGTAAGACACGAAATTGCAGTAATGAACTCAGTTTGAGCAAGAATGCGCGGAGGAAGAGTGCTAGGAAGTCGTTGGAAATAACGAAACACTACGAATCGACAGATGTGTCCTTGAAATGCGTCAGAGCCAACTGTTTTGTAGCAGTGCTAAATTCGAAAAACTAACTAAATAGATAAATTAAAAAAAGAAAACAGCCGTTCTCGTCCGATCACCGAAGATAAGCAACAACGTTAGTATTCGGATCGGCGACCGCCTGGGAACTCTGGCTGTCTTCATTTTTTGCTCTTTTGTCGCTACCCCTGCCAGCTTTCTCGTGTGACAAAGATGCTTCCATACTGATTTTAAACTATCGTAAGATGCGATATTAAGGAACTCCGTTTGAAGAAGAGTGTGCCAAGGAAGATTAGCAAAGTGTGTCTGCAAATAACGAAACAGTATGAAACGACAGAAATGTTGTGAAATACGTCAGGGCATATTGTTTTGTAGCAGTGCACATCTGCAAATTTGTAAACAAAAATTTCTCTTTCGCCTCTAGAGGAGATGGATGCTTTGTTGAACCTCCTGTGTCCTCTGTCCGTGTTTTCGCACCTTTCCAGCGCAGCGCTGCTCTACTCTAGTAGCTCCGAACGGCCGCACACGGCGTCTCGGACACGCCGGTTCGGCCCGCGCCCATCTCGCAGATGTTTCTCGTGCTTGTGCGGTCATATGGAGCGCGACCCGAGCGGCAGCGAGCGGCAGTCGGGACAAGTCGGGACGGAAGGGGAGGGGACACGACAGGCGAGGATGCAACGCGCAAATTACGCAAATATCTGGAAGCGCGGCGCGTGTCAGCCAGGTGAGAAAGCTTCCGCCGGTCCAGCAGGACACTGCCACACCCCGCGCAGTCACCCCCGACGCCCGGCCCTGCGCCGGATAACAAGAACAAGGTGCGTCTCCCGCGAGTGTCGGAGGCGGCACGCACCAAACGAATGACAGGCGGTGCAACGAGCAGCTGTGTTGTGCGTGTCACCCACGTGGCGGTGGAAGGACGTGCTTTGCGTCAAATGTGCCACGGAAAACGGCGATTGCGTGTGTTGGGAGAAGGGGCGAAGGCTTCCTCTGCCGTGCGGCCACATTATAAGGACGCCAACGGCCATACCATGTTGAATACACAAAGTTACAGGAAGACAGTAACTGAGTAATAGGATGAGGTTCCAGTTTTAGTCTTCATTAAAAAAAAAAAAAAAAAAAAAAAAAAGAAAAAAAAAAAATACAGCGGTTCTCGTCCGATCAAAAAAAAAAAAAACAAAAAAAAAAAAGAAAAAAAAAAACAAAAAAAAAAAACAAGGAAAAAAAAAGAAAAAAAAAATACACCGGTTCTCGTCCGATCACCGAAGTTAAGCAACATCGGGCCCGGTTAGTACTTGGATGGGTGACCGCCTGGGAACACCGGGTGCTGTTGGCTCTGTCTCATTTTTTAATTTTTGGGTCGCTACACCTGCCAGCCCTCTTTTTCATACTAACTTTCAGGTGTGACAAAGATGCTTCCACAAGCATTTTAAAGTACCGTACTAAACGTAAGACACGAAATTGCAGTAATGAACTCAGTTTGAGCAAGAATGCGCGGAGGAAGAGTGCTAGGAACTCGTTGGAAAAAAAAAAAAAAAAAAAAAAAAAACAAAAAAAAAAAAAAAAAAAAATACACCGGTTCTCGTCCGATCACCGAAGTTAAGCAACATCGAAAAAAAAAAAAAAACAAAAAAAAAAAAAAAAAAAATACACCGGTTCTCGTCCGATCACCGAAGTTAAGCAACATCGGGCCCGGTTAGTACTTGGATGGGTGACCGCCTGGGAACACCGGGTGCTGTTGGCTCTATCTCATTTTTTAATTTTTGGGTCGCTACACCTGCCAGCCCTCTTTTTCATACTAACTTTCAGGTGTGACAAAGATGCTTCCACAAGCATTTTAAAGTACTGTACTAAACGTAAGACACGAAATTGCAGTAATGAACTCAGTTTGAGCAAGAATGCGCGGAGGAAGAGTGCTAGGAAGTCGTTGGAAATAACGAAACACTACGAATCGACAGATGTGTCCTTGAAATGCGTCAGAGCCAACTGTTTTGTAGCAGTGCTAAATTCGAAAAACTAACTAAATAGATAAATTAAAAAAAGAAAACAGCCGTTCTCGTCCGATCACCGAAGATAAGCAACAACGTTAGTATTCGGATCGGCGACCGCCTGGGAACTCTGGCTGTCTTCATTTTTTGCTCTTTTGTCGCTACCCCTGCCAGCTTTCTCGTGTGACAAAGATGCTTCCATACTGATTTTAAACTATCGTAAGATGCGATATTAAGGAACTCCGTTTGAAGAAGAGTGTGCCAAGGAAGATTAGCAAAGTGTGTCTGCAAATAACGAAACAGTATGAAACGACAGAAATGTTGTGAAATACGTCAGGGCATATTGTTTTGTAGCAGTGCACATCTGCAAATTTGTAAACAAAAATTTCTCTTTCGCCTCTAGAGGAGATGGATGCTTTGTTGAACCTCCTGTGTCCTCTGTCCGTGTTTTCGCACCTTTCCAGCGCAGCGCTGCTCTACTCTAGTAGCTCCGAACGGCCGCACACGGCGTCTCGGACACGCCGGTTCGGCCCGCGCCCATCTCGCAGATGTTTCTCGTGCTTGTGCGGTCATATGGAGCGCGACCCGAGCGGCAGCGAGCGGCAGTCGGGACAAGTCGGGACGGAAGGGGAGGGGACACGACAGGCGAGGATGCAACGCGCAAATTACGCAAATATCTGGAAGCGCGGCGCGTGTCAGCCAGGTGAGAAAGCTTCCGCCGGTCCAGCAGGACACTGCCACACCCCGCGCAGTCACCCCCGACGCCCGGCCCTGCGCCGGATAACAAGAACAAGGTGCGTCTCCCGCGAGTGTCGGAGGCGGCACGCACCAAACGAATGACAGGCGGTGCAACGAGCAGCTGTGTTGTGCGTGTCACCCACGTGGCGGTGGAAGGACGTGCTTTGCGTCAAATGTGCCACGGAAAACGGCGATTGCGTGTGTTGGGAGAAGGGGCGAAGGCTTCCTCTGCCGTGCGGCCACATTATAAGGACGCCAACGGCCATACCATGTTGAATACACAAAGTTACAGGAAGACAGTAACTGAGTAATAGGATGAGGTTCCAGTTTTAGTCTTCATTAAAAAAAAAAAAAAAAAAAAAAAAAGAAAAAAAAAATACAGCGGTTCTCGTCCGATCAAAAAAAAAAAAAACAAAAAAAAAAAGAAAAAAAAAACAAAAAAAAAAAAACAAGGAAAAAAAAAGAAAAAAAAAATACACCGGTTCTCGTCCGATCACCGAAGTTAAGCAACATCGGGCCCGGTTAGTACTTGGATGGGTGACCGCCTGGGAACACCGGGTGCTGTTGGCTCTGTCTCATTTTTTAATTTTTGGGTCGCTACACCTGCCAGCCCTCTTTTTCATACTAACTTTCAGGTGTGACAAAGATGCTTCCACAAGCATTTTAAAGTACCGTACTAAACGTAAGACACGAAATTGCAGTAATGAACTCAGTTTGAGCAAGAATGCGCGGAGGAAGAGTGCTAGGAACTCGTTGGAAAAAAAAAAAAAAAAAAAAAAAACAAAAAAAAAAAAAAAAAAATACACCGGTTCTCGTCCGATCACCGAAGTTAAGCAACATCGAAAAAAAAAAAAAACAAAAAAAAAAAAAAAAAAAATACACCGGTTCTCGTCCGATCACCGAAGTTAAGCAACATCGGGCCCGGTTAGTACTTGGATGGGTGACCGCCTGGGAACACCGGGTGCTGTTGGCTCTATCTCATTTTTTAATTTTTGGGTCGCTACACCTGCCAGCCCTCTTTTTCATACTAACTTTCAGGTGTGACAAAGATGCTTCCACAAGCATTTTAAAGTACTGTACTAAACGTAAGACACGAAATTGCAGTAATGAACTCAGTTTGAGCAAGAATGCGCGGAGGAAGAGTGCTAGGAAGTCGTTGGAAATAACGAAACACTACGAATCGACAGATGTGTCCTTGAAATGCGTCAGAGCCAACTGTTTTGTAGCAGTGCTAAATTCGAAAAACTAACTAAATAGATAAATTAAAAAAAGAAAACAGCCGTTCTCGTCCGATCACCGAAGATAAGCAACAACGTTAGTATTCGGATCGGCGACCGCCTGGGAACTCTGGCTGTCTTCATTTTTTGCTCTTTTGTCGCTACCCCTGCCAGCTTTCTCGTGTGACAAAGATGCTTCCATACTGATTTTAAACTATCGTAAGATGCGATATTAAGGAACTCCGTTTGAAGAAGAGTGTGCCAAGGAAGATTAGCAAAGTGTGTCTGCAAATAACGAAACAGTATGAAACGACAGAAATGTTGTGAAATACGTCAGGGCATATTGTTTTGTAGCAGTGCACATCTGCAAATTTGTAAACAAAAATTTCTCTTTCGCCTCTAGAGGAGATGGATGCTTTGTTGAACCTCCTGTGTCCTCTGTCCGTGTTTTCGCACCTTTCCAGCGCAGCGCTGCTCTACTCTAGTAGCTCCGAACGGCCGCACACGGCGTCTCGGACACGCCGGTTCGGCCCGCGCCCATCTCGCAGATGTTTCTCGTGCTTGTGCGGTCATATGGAGCGCGACCCGAGCGGCAGCGAGCGGCAGTCGGGACAAGTCGGGACGGAAGGGGAGGGGACACGACAGGCGAGGATGCAACGCGCAAATTACGCAAATATCTGGAAGCGCGACGCGTGTCAGCCAGGTGAGAAAGCTTCCGCCGGTCCAGCAGGACACTGCCACACCCCGCGCAGTCACCCCCGACGCCCGGCCCTGCGCCGGATAACAAGAACAAGGTGCGTCTCCCGCGAGTGTCGGAGGCGGCACGCACCAAACGAATGACAGGCGGTGCAACGAGCAGCTGTGTTGTGCGTGTCACCCACGTGGCGGTGGAAGGACGTGCTTTGCGTCAAATGTGCCACGGAAAACGGCGATTGCGTGTGTTGGGAGAAGGGGCGAAGGCTTCCTCTGCCGTGCGGCCACATTATAAGGACGCCAACGGCCATACCATGTTGAATACACAAAGTTACAGGAAGACAGTAACTGAGTAATAGGATGAGGTTCCAGTTTTAGTCTTCATTAAAAAAAAAAAAAAAAAAAAAAAAGAAAAAAAAAAATACAGCGGTTCTCGTCCGATCAAAAAAAAAAAAAAAACAAAAAAAAAAAGAAAAAAAAAAAAACAAAAAAAAAAAAACAAGGAAAAAAAAAGAAAAAAAAAATACACCGGTTCTCGTCCGATCACCGAAGTTAAGCAACATCGGGCCCGGTTAGTACTTGGATGGGTGACCGCCTGGGAACACCGGGTGCTGTTGGCTCTGTCTCATTTTTTAATTTTTGGGTCGCTACACCTGCCAGCCCTCTTTTTCATACTAACTTTCAGGTGTGACAAAGATGCTTCCACAAGCATTTTAAAGTACCGTACTAAACGTAAGACACGAAATTGCAGTAATGAACTCAGTTTGAGCAAGAATGCGCGGAGGAAGAGTGCTAGGAACTCGTTGGAAAAAAAAAAAAAAAAAAAAAAAACAAAAAAAAAAAAAAAAATACACCGGTTCTCGTCCGATCACCGAAGTTAAGCAACATCGAAAAAAAAAAAAAACAAAAAAAAAAAAAAAAAAAATACACCGGTTCTCGTCCGATCACCGAAGTTAAGCAACATCGGGCCCGGTTAGTACTTGGATGGGTGACCGCCTGGGAACACCGGGTGCTGTTGGCTCTATCTCATTTTTTAATTTTTGGGTCGCTACACCTGCCAGCCCTCTTTTTCATACTAACTTTCAGGTGTGACAAAGATGCTTCCACAAGCATTTTAAAGTACTGTACTAAACGTAAGACACGAAATTGCAGTAATGAACTCAGTTTGAGCAAGAATGCGCGGAGGAAGAGTGCTAGGAAGTCGTTGGAAATAACGAAACACTACGAATCGACAGATGTGTCCTTGAAATGCGTCAGAGCCAACTGTTTTGTAGCAGTGCTAAATTCGAAAAACTAACTAAATAGATAAATTAAAAAAAGAAAACAGCCGTTCTCGTCCGATCACCGAAGATAAGCAACAACGTTAGTATTCGGATCGGCGACCGCCTGGGAACTCTGGCTGTCTTCATTTTTTGCTCTTTTGTCGCTACCCCTGCCAGCTTTCTCGTGTGACAAAGATGCTTCCATACTGATTTTAAACTATCGTAAGATGCGATATTAAGGAACTCCGTTTGAAGAAGAGTGTGCCAAGGAAGATTAGCAAAGTGTGTCTGCAAATAACGAAACAGTATGAAACGACAGAAATGTTGTGAAATACGTCAGGGCATATTGTTTTGTAGCAGTGCACATCTGCAAATTTGTAAACAAAAATTTCTCTTTCGCCTCTAGAGGAGATGGATGCTTTGTTGAACCTCCTGTGTCCTCTGTCCGTGTTTTCGCACCTTTCCAGCGCAGCGCTGCTCTACTCTAGTAGCTCCGAACGGCCGCACACGGCGTCTCGGACACGCCGGTTCGGCCCGCGCCCATCTCGCAGATGTTTCTCGTGCTTGTGCGGTCATATGGAGCGCGACCCGAGCGGCAGCGAGCGGCAGTCGGGACAAGTCGGGACGGAAGGGGAGGGGACACGACAGGCGAGGATGCAACGCGCAAATTACGCAAATATCTGGAAGCGCGGCGCGTGTCAGCCAGGTGAGAAAGCTTCCGCCGGTCCAGCAGGACACTGCCACACCCCGCGCAGTCACCCCCGACGCCCGGCCCTGCGCCGGATAACAAGAACAAGGTGCGTCTCCCGCGAGTGTCGGAGGCGGCACGCACCAAACGAATGACAGGCGGTGCAACGAGCAGCTGTGTTGTGCGTGTCACCCACGTGGCGGTGGAAGGACGTGCTTTGCGTCAAATGTGCCACGGAAAACGGCGATTGCGTGTGTTGGGAGAAGGGGCGAAGGCTTCCTCTGCCGTGCGGCCACATTATAAGGACGCCAACGGCCATACCATGTTGAATACACAAAGTTACAGGAAGACAGTAACTGAGTAATAGGATGAGGTTCCAGTTTTAGTCTTCATTAAAAAAAAAAAAAAAAAAAAAAAAAGAAAAAAAAAAAATACAGCGGTTCTCGTCCGATCAAAAAAAAAAAAAAACAAAAAAAAAAAAGAAAAAAAAAAAACAAAAAAAAAAAAACAAGGAAAAAAAAAGAAAAAAAAAATACACCGGTTCTCGTCCGATCACCGAAGTTAAGCAACATCGGGCCCGGTTAGTACTTGGATGGGTGACCGCCTGGGAACACCGGGTGCTGTTGGCTCTGTCTCATTTTTTAATTTTTGGGTCGCTACACCTGCCAGCCCTCTTTTTCATACTAACTTTCAGGTGTGACAAAGATGCTTCCACAAGCATTTTAAAGTACCGTACTAAACGTAAGACACGAAATTGCAGTAATGAACTCAGTTTGAGCAAGAATGCGCGGAGGAAGAGTGCTAGGAACTCGTTGGAAAAAAAAAAAAAAAAAAAAAAAACAAAAAAAAAAAAAAAAAAATACACCGGTTCTCGTCCGATCACCGAAGTTAAGCAACATCGAAAAAAAAAAAAAAACAAAAAAAAAAAAAAAAAAAATACACCGGTTCTCGTCCGATCACCGAAGTTAAGCAACATCGGGCCCGGTTAGTACTTGGATGGGTGACCGCCTGGGAACACCGGGTGCTGTTGGCTCTATCTCATTTTTTAATTTTTGGGTCGCTACACCTGCCAGCCCTCTTTTTCATACTAACTTTCAGGTGTGACAAAGATGCTTCCACAAGCATTTTAAAGTACTGTACTAAACGTAAGACACGAAATTGCAGTAATGAACTCAGTTTGAGCAAGAATGCGCGGAGGAAGAGTGCTAGGAAGTCGTTGGAAATAACGAAACACTACGAATCGACAGATGTGTCCTTGAAATGCGTCAGAGCCAACTGTTTTGTAGCAGTGCTAAATTCGAAAAACTAACTAAATAGATAAATTAAAAAAAGAAAACAGCCGTTCTCGTCCGATCACCGAAGATAAGCAACAACGTTAGTATTCGGATCGGCGACCGCCTGGGAACTCTGGCTGTCTTCATTTTTTGCTCTTTTGTCGCTACCCCTGCCAGCTTTCTCGTGTGACAAAGATGCTTCCATACTGATTTTAAACTATCGTAAGATGCGATATTAAGGAACTCCGTTTGAAGAAGAGTGTGCCAAGGAAGATTAGCAAAGTGTGTCTGCAAATAACGAAACAGTATGAAACGACAGAAATGTTGTGAAATACGTCAGGGCATATTGTTTTGTAGCAGTGCACATCTGCAAATTTGTAAACAAAAATTTCTCTTTCGCCTCTAGAGGAGATGGATGCTTTGTTGAACCTCCTGTGTCCTCTGTCCGTGTTTTCGCACCTTTCCAGCGCAGCGCTGCTCTACTCTAGTAGCTCCGAACGGCCGCACACGGCGTCTCGGACACGCCGGTTCGGCCCGCGCCCATCTCGCAGATGTTTCTCGTGCTTGTGCGGTCATATGGAGCGCGACCCGAGCGGCAGCGAGCGGCAGTCGGGACAAGTCGGGACGGAAGGGGAGGGGACACGACAGGCGAGGATGCAACGCGCAAATTACGCAAATATCTGGAAGCGCGGCGCGTGTCAGCCAGGTGAGAAAGCTTCCGCCGGTCCAGCAGGACACTGCCACACCCCGCGCAGTAACCCCCGACGCCCGGCCCTGCGCCGGATAACAAGAACAAGGTGCGTCTCCCGCGAGTGTCGGAGGCGGCACGCACCAAACGAATGACAGGCGGTGCAACGAGAAGCTGTGTTGTGCGTGTCACCCACGTGGCGGTGGAAGGACGTGCTTTGCGTCAAATGTGCCACGGAAAACGGCGATTGCGTGTGTTGGGAGAAGGGGCGAAGGCTTCCTCTGCCGTGCGGCCACATTATAAGGACGCCAACGGCCATACCATGTTGAATACACAAAGTTACAGGAAGACAGTAACTGAGTAATAGGATGAGGTTCCAGTTTTAGTCTTCATTAAAAAAAAAAAAAAAAAAAAAAAAAAGAAAAAAAAAAATACAGCGGTTCTCGTCCGATCAAAAAAAAAAAAAAACAAAAAAAAAAAGAAAAAAAAAAAACAAAAAAAAAAAAACAAGGAAAAAAAAAGAAAAAAAAAATACACCGGTTCTCGTCCGATCACCGAAGTTAAGCAACATCGGGCCCGGTTAGTACTTGGATGGGTGACCGCCTGGGAACACCGGGTGCTGTTGGCTCTGTCTCATTTTTTAATTTTTGGGTCGCTACACCTGCCAGCCCTCTTTTTCATACTAACTTTCAGGTGTGACAAAGATGCTTCCACAAGCATTTTAAAGTACCGTACTAAACGTAAGACACGAAATTGCAGTAATGAACTCAGTTTGAGCAAGAATGCGCGGAGGAAGAGTGCTAGGAACTCGTTGGAAAAAAAAAAAAAAAAAAAAAAAACAAAAAAAAAAAAAAAAAAAATACACCGGTTCTCGTCCGATCACCGAAGTTAAGCAACATCGAAAAAAAAAAAAAACAAAAAAAAAAAAAAAAAAAATACACCGGTTCTCGTCCGATCACCGAAGTTAAGCAACATCGGGCCCGGTTAGTACTTGGATGGGTGACCGCCTGGGAACACCGGGTGCTGTTGGCTCTATCTCATTTTTTAATTTTTGGGTCGCTACACCTGCCAGCCCTCTTTTTCATACTAACTTTCAGGTGTGACAAAGATGCTTCCACAAGCATTTTAAAGTACTGTACTAAACGTAAGACACGAAATTGCAGTAATGAACTCAGTTTGAGCAAGAATGCGCGGAGGAAGAGTGCTAGGAAGTCGTTGGAAATAACGAAACACTACGAATCGACAGATGTGTCCTTGAAATGCGTCAGAGCCAACTGTTTTGTAGCAGTGCTAAATTCGAAAAACTAACTAAATAGATAAATTAAAAAAAGAAAACAGCCGTTCTCGTCCGATCACCGAAGATAAGCAACAACGTTAGTATTCGGATCGGCGACCGCCTGGGAACTCTGGCTGTCTTCATTTTTTGCTCTTTTGTCGCTACCCCTGCCAGCTTTCTCGTGTGACAAAGATGCTTCCATACTGATTTTAAACTATCGTAAGATGCGATATTAAGGAACTCCGTTTGAAGAAGAGTGTGCCAAGGAAGATTAGCAAAGTGTGTCTGCAAATAACGAAACAGTATGAAACGACAGAAATGTTGTGAAATACGTCAGGGCATATTGTTTTGTAGCAGTGCACATCTGCAAATTTGTAAACAAAAATTTCTCTTTCGCCTCTAGAGGAGATGGATGCTTTGTTGAACCTCCTGTGTCCTCTGTCCGTGTTTTCGCACCTTTCCAGCGCAGCGCTGCTCTACTCTAGTAGCTCCGAACGGCCGCACACGGCGTCTCGGACACGCCGGTTCGGCCCGCGCCCATCTCGCAGATGTTTCTCGTGCTTGTGCGGTCATATGGAGCGCGACCCGAGCGGCAGCGAGCGGCAGTCGGGACAAGTCGGGACGGAAGGGGAGGGGACACGACAGGCGAGGATGCAACGCGCAAATTACGCAAATATCTGGAAGCGCGGCGCGTGTCAGCCAGGTGAGAAAGCTTCCGCCGGTCCAGCAGGACACTGCCACACCCCGCGCAGTCACCCCCGACGCCCGGCCCTGCGCCGGATAACAAGAACAAGGTGCGTCTCCCGCGAGTGTCGGAGGCGGCACGCACCAAACGAATGACAGGCGGTGCAACGAGCAGCTGTGTTGTGCGTGTCACCCACGTGGCGGTGGAAGGACGTGCTTTGCGTCAAATGTGCCACGGAAAACGGCGATTGCGTGTGTTGGGAGAAGGGGCGAAGGCTTCCTCTGCCGTGCGGCCACATTATAAGGACGCCAACGGCCATACCATGTTGAATACACAAAGTTACAGGAAGACAGTAACTGAGTAATAGGATGAGGTTCCAGTTTTAGTCTTCATTAAAAAAAAAAAAAAAAAAAAAAAAAGAAAAAAAAAAAATACAGCGGTTCTCGTCCGATCAAAAAAAAAAAAAAACAAAAAAAAAAGAAAAAAAAAACAAAAAAAAAAAAAACAAGGAAAAAAAAAGAAAAAAAAAATACACCGGTTCTCGTCCGATCACCGAAGTTAAGCAACATCGGGCCCGGTTAGTACTTGGATGGGTGACCGCCTGGGAACACCGGGTGCTGTTGGCTCTGTCTCATTTTTTAATTTTTGGGTCGCTACACCTGCCAGCCCTCTTTTTCATACTAACTTTCAGGTGTGACAAAGATGCTTCCACAAGCATTTTAAAGTACCGTACTAAACGTAAGACACGAAATTGCAGTAATGAACTCAGTTTGAGCAAGAATGCGCGGAGGAAGAGTGCTAGGAACTCGTTGGAAAAAAAAAAAAAAAAAAAAAAAAACAAAAAAAAAAAAAAAAAAAATACACCGGTTCTCGTCCGATCACCGAAGTTAAGCAACATCGAAAAAAAAAAAAAACAAAAAAAAAAAAAAAAAAATACACCGGTTCTCGTCCGATCACCGAAGTTAAGCAACATCGGGCCCGGTTAGTACTTGGATGGGTGACCGCCTGGGAACACCGGGTGCTGTTGGCTCTATCTCATTTTTTAATTTTTGGGTCGCTACACCTGCCAGCCCTCTTTTTCATACTAACTTTCAGGTGTGACAAAGATGCTTCCACAAGCATTTTAAAGTACTGTACTAAACGTAAGACACGAAATTGCAGTAATGAACTCAGTTTGAGCAAGAATGCGCGGAGGAAGAGTGCTAGGAAGTCGTTGGAAATAACGAAACACTACAATCGACAGATGTGTCCTTGAAATGCGTCAGAGCCAACTGTTTTGTAGCAGTGCTAAATTCGAAAAACTAACTAAATAGATAAATTAAAAAAAGAAAACAGCCGTTCTCGTCCGATCACCGAAGATAAGCAACAACGTTAGTATTCGGATCGGCGACCGCCTGGGAACTCTGGCTGTCTTCATTTTTTGCTCTTTTGTCGCTACCCCTGCCAGCTTTCTCGTGTGACAAAGATGCTTCCATACTGATTTTAAACTATCGTAAGATGCGATATTAAGGAACTCCGTTTGAAGAAGAGTGTGCCAAGGAAGATTAGCAAAGTGTGTCTGCAAATAACGAAACAGTATGAAACGACAGAAATGTTGTGAAATACGTCAGGGCATATTGTTTTGTAGCAGTGCACATCTGCAAATTTGTAAACAAAAATTTCTCTTTCGCCTCTAGAGGAGATGGATGCTTTGTTGAACCTCCTGTGTCCTCTGTCCGTGTTTTCGCACCTTTCCAGCGCAGCGCTGCTCTACTCTAGTAGCTCCGAACGGCCGCACACGGCGTCTCGGACACGCCGGTTCGGCCCGCGCCCATCTCGCAGATGTTTCTCGTGCTTGTGCGGTCATATGGAGCGCGACCCGAGCGGCAGCGAGCGGCAGTCGGGACAAGTCGGGACGGAAGGGGAGGGGACACGACAGGCGAGGATGCAACGCGCAAATTACGCAAATATCTGGAAGCGCGGCGCGTGTCAGCCAGGTGAGAAAGCTTCCGCCGGTCCAGCAGGACACTGCCACACCCCGCGCAGTCACCCCCGACGCCCGGCCCTGCGCCGGATAACAAGAACAAGGTGCGTCTCCCGCGAGTGTCGGAGGCGGCACGCACCAAACGAATGACAGGCGGTGCAACGAGCAGCTGTGTTGTGCGTGTCACCCACGTGGCGGTGGAAGGACGTGCTTTGCGTCAAATGTGCCACGGAAAACGGCGATTGCGTGTGTTGGGAGAAGGGGCGAAGGCTTCCTCTGCCGTGCGGCCACATTATAAGGACGCCAACGGCCATACCATGTTGAATACACAAAGTTACAGGAAGACAGTAACTGAGTAATAGGATGAGGTTCCAGTTTTAGTCTTCATTAAAAAAAAAAAAAAAAAAAAAAAAAAGAAAAAAAAAAAATACAGCGGTTCTCGTCCGATCAAAAAAAAAAAAAAACAAAAAAAAAAAGAAAAAAAAAAACAAAAAAAAAAAAAACAAGGAAAAAAAAAGAAAAAAAAAATACACCGGTTCTCGTCCGATCACCGAAGTTAAGCAACATCGGGCCCGGTTAGTACTTGGATGGGTGACCGCCTGGGAACACCGGGTGCTGTTGGCTCTGTCTCATTTTTTAATTTTTGGGTCGCTACACCTGCCAGCCCTCTTTTTCATACTAACTTTCAGGTGTGACAAAGATGCTTCCACAAGCATTTTAAAGTACCGTACTAAACGTAAGACACGAAATTGCAGTAATGAACTCAGTTTGAGCAAGAATGCGCGGAGGAAGAGTGCTAGGAACTCGTTGGAAAAAAAAAAAAAAAAAAAAAAAAACAAAAAAAAAAAAAAAAAAATACACCGGTTCTCGTCCGATCACCGAAGTTAAGCAACATCGAAAAAAAAAAAAAACAAAAAAAAAAAAAAAAAAAATACACCGGTTCTCGTCCGATCACCGAAGTTAAGCAACATCGGGCCCGGTTAGTACTTGGATGGGTGACCGCCTGGGAACACCGGGTGCTGTTGGCTCTATCTCATTTTTTAATTTTTGGGTCGCTACACCTGCCAGCCCTCTTTTTCATACTAACTTTCAGGTGTGACAAAGATGCTTCCACAAGCATTTTAAAGTACTGTACTAAACGTAAGACACGAAATTGCAGTAATGAACTCAGTTTGAGCAAGAATGCGCGGAGGAAGAGTGCTAGGAAGTCGTTGGAAATAACGAAACACTACGAATCGACAGATGTGTCCTTGAAATGCGTCAGAGCCAACTGTTTTGTAGCAGTGCTAAATTCGAAAAACTAACTAAATAGATAAATTAAAAAAAGAAAACAGCCGTTCTCGTCCGATCACCGAAGATAAGCAACAACGTTAGTATTCGGATCGGCGACCGCCTGGGAACTCTGGCTGTCTTCATTTTTTGCTCTTTTGTCGCTACCCCTGCCAGCTTTCTCGTGTGACAAAGATGCTTCCATACTGATTTTAAACTATCGTAAGATGCGATATTAAGGAACTCCGTTTGAAGAAGAGTGTGCCAAGGAAGATTAGCAAAGTGTGTCTGCAAATAACGAAACAGTATGAAACGACAGAAATGTTGTGAAATACGTCAGGGCATATTGTTTTGTAGCAGTGCACATCTGCAAATTTGTAAACAAAAATTTCTCTTTCGCCTCTAGAGGAGATGGATGCTTTGTTGAACCTCCTGTGTCCTCTGTCCGTGTTTTCGCACCTTTCCAGCGCAGCGCTGCTCTACTCTAGTAGCTCCGAACGGCCGCACACGGCGTCTCGGACACGCCGGTTCGGCCCGCGCCCATCTCGCAGATGTTTCTCGTGCTTGTGCGGTCATATGGAGCGCGACCCGAGCGGCAGCGAGCGGCAGTCGGGACAAGTCGGGACGGAAGGGGAGGGGACACGACAGGCGAGGATGCAACGCGCAAATTACGCAAATATCTGGAAGCGCGGCGCGTGTCAGCCAGGTGAGAAAGCTTCCGCCGGTCCAGCAGGACACTGCCACACCCCGCGCAGTCACCCCCGACGCCCGGCCCTGCGCCGGATAACAAGAACAAGGTGCGTCTCCCGCGAGTGTCGGAGGCGGCACGCACCAAACGAATGACAGGCGGTGCAACGAGCAGCTGTGTTGTGCGTGTCACCCACGTGGCGGTGGAAGGACGTGCTTTGCGTCAAATGTGCCACGGAAAACGGCGATTGCGTGTGTTGGGAGAAGGGGCGAAGGCTTCCTCTGCCGTGCGGCCACATTATAAGGACGCCAACGGCCATACCATGTTGAATACACAAAGTTACAGGAAGACAGTAACTGAGTAATAGGATGAGGTTCCAGTTTTAGTCTTCATTAAAAAAAAAAAAAAAAAAAAAAAAAGAAAAAAAAAAATACAGCGGTTCTCGTCCGATCAAAAAAAAAAAAACAAAAAAAAAAAGAAAAAAAAAAAACAAAAAAAAAAAAAACAAGGAAAAAAAAAGAAAAAAAAAATACACCGGTTCTCGTCCGATCACCGAAGTTAAGCAACATCGGGCCCGGTTAGTACTTGGATGGGTGACCGCCTGGGAACACCGGGTGCTGTTGGCTCTGTCTCATTTTTTAATTTTTGGGTCGCTACACCTGCCAGCCCTCTTTTTCATACTAACTTTCAGGTGTGACAAAGATGCTTCCACAAGCATTTTAAAGTACCGTACTAAACGTAAGACACGAAATTGCAGTAATGAACTCAGTTTGAGCAAGAATGCGCGGAGGAAGAGTGCTAGGAACTCGTTGGAAAAAAAAAAAAAAAAAAAAAAAACAAAAAAAAAAAAAAAAAAATACACCGGTTCTCGTCCGATCACCGAAGTTAAGCAACATCGAAAAAAAAAAAAACAAAAAAAAAAAAAAAAAAAAATACACCGGTTCTCGTCCGATCACCGAAGTTAAGCAACATCGGGCCCGGTTAGTACTTGGATGGGTGACCGCCTGGGAACACCGGGTGCTGTTGGCTCTATCTCATTTTTTAATTTTTGGGTCGCTACACCTGCCAGCCCTCTTTTTCATACTAACTTTCAGGTGTGACAAAGATGCTTCCACAAGCATTTTAAAGTACTGTACTAAACGTAAGACACGAAATTGCAGTAATGAACTCAGTTTGAGCAAGAATGCGCGGAGGAAGAGTGCTAGGAAGTCGTTGGAAATAACGAAACACTACGAATCGACAGATGTGTCCTTGAAATGCGTCAGAGCCAACTGTTTTGTAGCAGTGCTAAATTCGAAAAACTAACTAAATAGATAAATTAAAAAAAGAAAACAGCCGTTCTCGTCCGATCACCGAAGATAAGCAACAACGTTAGTATTCGGATCGGCGACCGCCTGGGAACTCTGGCTGTCTTCATTTTTTGCTCTTTTGTCGCTACCCCTGCCAGCTTTCTCGTGTGACAAAGATGCTTCCATACTGATTTTAAACTATCGTAAGATGCGATATTAAGGAACTCCGTTTGAAGAAGAGTGTGCCAAGGAAGATTAGCAAAGTGTGTCTGCAAATAACGAAACAGTATGAAACGACAGAAATGTTGTGAAATACGTCAGGGCATATTGTTTTGTAGCAGTGCACATCTGCAAATTTGTAAACAAAAATTTCTCTTTCGCCTCTAGAGGAGATGGATGCTTTGTTGAACCTCCTGTGTCCTCTGTCCGTGTTTTCGCACCTTTCCAGCGCAGCGCTGCTCTACTCTAGTAGCTCCGAACGGCCGCACACGGCGTCTCGGACACGCCGGTTCGGCCCGCGCCCATCTCGCAGATGTTTCTCGTGCTTGTGCGGTCATATGGAGCGCGACCCGAGCGGCAGCGAGCGGCAGTCGGGACAAGTCGGGACGGAAGGGGAGGGGACACGACAGGCGAGGATGCAACGCGCAAATTACGCAAATATCTGGAAGCGCGGCGCGTGTCAGCCAGGTGAGAAAGCTTCCGCCGGTCCAGCAGGACACTGCCACACCCCGCGCAGTCACCCCCGACGCCCGGCCCTGCGCCGGATAACAAGAACAAGGTGCGTCTCCCGCGAGTGTCGGAGGCGGCACGCACCAAACGAATGACAGGCGGTGCAACGAGCAGCTGTGTTGTGCGTGTCACCCACGTGGCGGTGGAAGGACGTGCTTTGCGTCAAATGTGCCACGGAAAACGGCGATTGCGTGTGTTGGGAGAAGGGGCGAAGGCTTCCTCTGCCGTGCGGCCACATTATAAGGACGCCAACGGCCATACCATGTTGAATACACAAAGTTACAGGAAGACAGTAACTGAGTAATAGGATGAGGTTCCAGTTTTAGTCTTCATTAAAAAAAAAAAAAAAAAAAAAAAAAGAAAAAAAAAAAATACAGCGGTTCTCGTCCGATCAAAAAAAAAAAAAAACAAAAAAAAAAAGAAAAAAAAAAACAAAAAAAAAAAAACAAGGAAAAAAAAAGAAAAAAAAAATACACCGGTTCTCGTCCGATCACCGAAGTTAAGCAACATCGGGCCCGGTTAGTACTTGGATGGGTGACCGCCTGGGAACACCGGGTGCTGTTGGCTCTGTCTCATTTTTTAATTTTTGGGTCGCTACACCTGCCAGCCCTCTTTTTCATACTAACTTTCAGGTGTGACAAAGATGCTTCCACAAGCATTTTAAAGTACCGTACTAAACGTAAGACACGAAATTGCAGTAATGAACTCAGTTTGAGCAAGAATGCGCGGAGGAAGAGTGCTAGGAACTCGTTGGAAAAAAAAAAAAAAACAAAAAAAACAAAAAAAAAAAAAAAAAAATACACCGGTTCTCGTCCGATCACCGAAGTTAAGCAACATCGAAAAAAAAAAAAAACAAAAAAAAAAAAAAAAAAAATACACCGGTTCTCGTCCGATCACCGAAGTTAAGCAACATCGGGCCCGGTTAGTACTTGGATGGGTGACCGCCTGGGAACACCGGGTGCTGTTGGCTCTATCTCATTTTTTAATTTTTGGGTCGCTACACCTGCCAGCCCTCTTTTTCATACTAACTTTCAGGTGTGACAAAGATGCTTCCACAAGCATTTTAAAGTACTGTACTAAACGTAAGACACGAAATTGCAGTAATGAACTCAGTTTGAGCAAGAATGCGCGGAGGAAGAGTGCTAGGAAGTCGTTGGAAATAACGAAACACTACGAATCGACAGATGTGTCCTTGAAATGCGTCAGAGCCAACTGTTTTGTAGCAGTGCTAAATTCGAAAAACTAACTAAATAGATAAATTAAAAAAAGAAAACAGCCGTTCTCGTCCGATCACCGAAGATAAGCAACAACGTTAGTATTCGGATCGGCGACCGCCTGGGAACTCTGGCTGTCTTCATTTTTTGCTCTTTTGTCGCTACCCCTGCCAGCTTTCTCGTGTGACAAAGATGCTTCCATACTGATTTTAAACTATCGTAAGATGCGATATTAAGGAACTCCGTTTGAAGAAGAGTGTGCCAAGGAAGATTAGCAAAGTGTGTCTGCAAATAACGAAACAGTATGAAACGACAGAAATGTTGTGAAATACGTCAGGGCATATTGTTTTGTAGCAGTGCACATCTGCAAATTTGTAAACAAAAATTTCTCTTTCGCCTCTAGAGGAGATGGATGCTTTGTTGAACCTCCTGTGTCCTCTGTCCGTGTTTTCGCACCTTTCCAGCGCAGCGCTGCTCTACTCTAGTAGCTCCGAACGGCCGCACACGGCGTCTCGGACACGCCGGTTCGGCCCGCGCCCATCTCGCAGATGTTTCTCGTGCTTGTGCGGTCATATGGAGCGCGACCCGAGCGGCAGCGAGCGGCAGTCGGGACAAGTCGGGACGGAAGGGGAGGGGACACGACAGGCGAGGATGCAACGCGCAAATTACGCAAATATCTGGAAGCGCGGCGCGTGTCAGCCAGGTGAGAAAGCTTCCGCCGGTCCAGCAGGACACTGCCACACCCCGCGCAGTCACCCCCGACGCCCGGCCCTGCGCCGGATAACAAGAACAAGGTGCGTCTCCCGCGAGTGTCGGAGGCGGCACGCACCAAACGAATGACAGGCGGTGCAACGAGCAGCTGTGTTGTGCGTGTCACCCACGTGGCGGTGGAAGGACGTGCTTTGCGTCAAATGTGCCACGGAAAACGGCGATTGCGTGTGTTGGGAGAAGGGGCGAAGGCTTCCTCTGCCGTGCGGCCACATTATAAGGACGCCAACGGCCATACCATGTTGAATACACAAAGTTACAGGAAGACAGTAACTGAGTAATAGGATGAGGTTCCAGTTTTAGTCTTCATTAAAAAAAAAAAAAAAAAAAAAAAAAGAAAAAAAAAAAATACAGCGGTTCTCGTCCGATCAAAAAAAAAAAAAAACAAAAAAAAAAAGAAAAAAAAAAAACAAAAAAAAAAAACAAGGAAAAAAAAAGAAAAAAAAAATACACCGGTTCTCGTCCGATCACCGAAGTTAAGCAACATCGGGCCCGGTTAGTACTTGGATGGGTGACCGCCTGGGAACACCGGGTGCTGTTGGCTCTGTCTCATTTTTTAATTTTTGGGTCGCTACACCTGCCAGCCCTCTTTTTCATACTAACTTTCAGGTGTGACAAAGATGCTTCCACAAGCATTTTAAAGTACCGTACTAAACGTAAGACACGAAATTGCAGTAATGAACTCAGTTTGAGCAAGAATGCGCGGAGGAAGAGTGCTAGGAACTCGTTGGAAAAAAAAAAAAAAAAAAAAAAAACAAAAAAAAAAAAAAAAAAAATACACCGGTTCTCGTCCGATCACCGAAGTTAAGCAACATCGAAAAAAAAAAAAAACAAAAAAAAAAAAAAAAAAAATACACCGGTTCTCGTCCGATCACCGAAGTTAAGCAACATCGGGCCCGGTTAGTACTTGGATGGGTGACCGCCTGGGAACACCGGGTGCTGTTGGCTCTATCTCATTTTTTAATTTTTGGGTCGCTACACCTGCCAGCCCTCTTTTTCATACTAACTTTCAGGTGTGACAAAGATGCTTCCACAAGCATTTTAAAGTACTGTACTAAACGTAAGACACGAAATTGCAGTAATGAACTCAGTTTGAGCAAGAATGCGCGGAGGAAGAGTGCTAGGAAGTCGTTGGAAATAACGAAACACTACGAATCGACAGATGTGTCCTTGAAATGCGTCAGAGCCAACTGTTTTGTAGCAGTGCTAAATTCGAAAAACTAACTAAATAGATAAATTAAAAAAAGAAAACAGCCGTTCTCGTCCGATCACCGAAGATAAGCAACAACGTTAGTATTCGGATCGGCGACCGCCTGGGAACTCTGGCTGTCTTCATTTTTTGCTCTTTTGTCGCTACCCCTGCCAGCTTTCTCGTGTGACAAAGATGCTTCCATACTGATTTTAAACTATCGTAAGATGCGATATTAAGGAACTCCGTTTGAAGAAGAGTGTGCCAAGGAAGATTAGCAAAGTGTGTCTGCAAATAACGAAACAGTATGAAACGACAGAAATGTTGTGAAATACGTCAGGGCATATTGTTTTGTAGCAGTGCACATCTGCAAATTTGTAAACAAAAATTTCTCTTTCGCCTCTAGAGGAGATGGATGCTTTGTTGAACCTCCTGTGTCCTCTGTCCGTGTTTTCGCACCTTTCCAGCGCAGCGCTGCTCTACTCTAGTAGCTCCGAACGGCCGCACACGGCGTCTCGGACACGCCGGTTCGGCCCGCGCCCATCTCGCAGATGTTTCTCGTGCTTGTGCGGTCATATGGAGCGCGACCCGAGCGGCAGCGAGCGGCAGTCGGGACAAGTCGGGACGGAAGGGGAGGGGACACGACAGGCGAGGATGCAACGCGCAAATTACGCAAATATCTGGAAGCGCGGCGCGTGTCAGCCAGGTGAGAAAGCTTCCGCCGGTCCAGCAGGACACTGCCACACCCCGCGCAGTCACCCCCGACGCCCGGCCCTGCGCCGGATAACAAGAACAAGGTGCGTCTCCCGCGAGTGTCGGAGGCGGCACGCACCAAACGAATGACAGGCGGTGCAACGAGCAGCTGTGTTGTGCGTGTCACCCACGTGGCGGTGGAAGGACGTGCTTTGCGTCAAATGTGCCACGGAAAACGGCGATTGCGTGTGTTGGGAGAAGGGGCGAAGGCTTCCTCTGCCGTGCGGCCACATTATAAGGACGCCAACGGCCATACCATGTTGAATACACAAAGTTACAGGAAGACAGTAACTGAGTAATAGGATGAGGTTCCAGTTTTAGTCTTCATTAAAAAAAAAAAAAAAAAAAAAAAAAAGAAAAAAAAAAAATACAGCGGTTCTCGTCCGATCAAAAAAAAAAAAAACAAAAAAAAAAAGAAAAAAAAAAACAAAAAAAAAAACAAGGAAAAAAAAAGAAAAAAAAAATACACCGGTTCTCGTCCGATCACCGAAGTTAAGCAACATCGGGCCCGGTTAGTACTTGGATGGGTGACCGCCTGGGAACACCGGGTGCTGTTGGCTCTGTCTCATTTTTTAATTTTTGGGTCGCTACACCTGCCAGCCCTCTTTTTCATACTAACTTTCAGGTGTGACAAAGATGCTTCCACAAGCATTTTAAAGTACCGTACTAAACGTAAGACACGAAATTGCAGTAATGAACTCAGTTTGAGCAAGAATGCGCGGAGGAAGAGTGCTAGGAACTCGTTGGAAAAAAAAAAAAAAAAAAAAAAAAAACAAAAAAAAAAAAAAAAAAATACACCGGTTCTCGTCCGATCACCGAAGTTAAGCAACATCGAAAAAAAAAAAAAACAAAAAAAAAAAAAAAAAAAATACACCGGTTCTCGTCCGATCACCGAAGTTAAGCAACATCGGGCCCGGTTAGTACTTGGATGGGTGACCGCCTGGGAACACCGGGTGCTGTTGGCTCTATCTCATTTTTTAATTTTTGGGTCGCTACACCTGCCAGCCCTCTTTTTCATACTAACTTTCAGGTGTGACAAAGATGCTTCCACAAGCATTTTAAAGTACTGTACTAAACGTAAGACACGAAATTGCAGTAATGAACTCAGTTTGAGCAAGAATGCGCGGAGGAAGAGTGCTAGGAAGTCGTTGGAAATAACGAAACACTACGAATCGACAGATGTGTCCTTGAAATGCGTCAGAGCCAACTGTTTTGTAGCAGTGCTAAATTCGAAAAACTAACTAAATAGATAAATTAAAAAAAGAAAACAGCCGTTCTCGTCCGATCACCGAAGATAAGCAACAACGTTAGTATTCGGATCGGCGACCGCCTGGGAACTCTGGCTGTCTTCATTTTTTGCTCTTTTGTCGCTACCCCTGCCAGCTTTCTCGTGTGACAAAGATGCTTCCATACTGATTTTAAACTATCGTAAGATGCGATATTAAGGAACTCCGTTTGAAGAAGAGTGTGCCAAGGAAGATTAGCAAAGTGTGTCTGCAAATAACGAAACAGTATGAAACGACAGAAATGTTGTGAAATACGTCAGGGCATATTGTTTTGTAGCAGTGCACATCTGCAAATTTGTAAACAAAAATTTCTCTTTCGCCTCTAGAGGAGATGGATGCTTTGTTGAACCTCCTGTGTCCTCTGTCCGTGTTTTCGCACCTTTCCAGCGCAGCGCTGCTCTACTCTAGTAGCTCCGAACGGCCGCACACGGCGTCTCGGACACGCCGGTTCGGCCCGCGCCCATCTCGCAGATGTTTCTCGTGCTTGTGCGGTCATATGGAGCGCGACCCGAGCGGCAGCGAGCGGCAGTCGGGACAAGTCGGGACGGAAGGGGAGGGGACACGACAGGCGAGGATGCAACGCGCAAATTACGCAAATATCTGGAAGCGCGGCGCGTGTCAGCCAGGTGAGAAAGCTTCCGCCGGTCCAGCAGGACACTGCCACACCCCGCGCAGTCACCCCCGACGCCCGGCCCTGCGCCGGATAACAAGAACAAGGTGCGTCTCCCGCGAGTGTCGGAGGCGGCACGCACCAAACGAATGACAGGCGGTGCAACGAGCAGCTGTGTTGTGCGTGTCACCCACGTGGCGGTGGAAGGACGTGCTTTGCGTCAAATGTGCCACGGAAAACGGCGATTGCGTGTGTTGGGAGAAGGGGCGAAGGCTTCCTCTGCCGTGCGGCCACATTATAAGGACGCCAACGGCCATACCATGTTGAATACACAAAGTTACAGGAAGACAGTAACTGAGTAATAGGATGAGGTTCCAGTTTTAGTCTTCATTAAAAAAAAAAAAAAAAAAAAAAAAAAGAAAAAAAAAAAATACAGCGGTTCTCGTCCGATCAAAAAAAAAAAAAAAAACAAAAAAAAAAGAAAAAAAAAACAAAAAAAAAAAACAAGGAAAAAAAAAGAAAAAAAAAATACACCGGTTCTCGTCCGATCACCGAAGTTAAGCAACATCGGGCCCGGTTAGTACTTGGATGGGTGACCGCCTGGGAACACCGGGTGCTGTTGGCTCTGTCTCATTTTTTAATTTTTGGGTCGCTACACCTGCCAGCCCTCTTTTTCATACTAACTTTCAGGTGTGACAAAGATGCTTCCACAAGCATTTTAAAGTACCGTACTAAACGTAAGACACGAAATTGCAGTAATGAACTCAGTTTGAGCAAGAATGCGCGGAGGAAGAGTGCTAGGAACTCGTTGGAAAAAAAAAAAAAAAAAAAAAAAAAACAAAAAAAAAAAAAAAAAATACACCGGTTCTCGTCCGATCACCGAAGTTAAGCAACATCGAAAAAAAAAAAAAAACAAAAAAAAAAAAAAAAAAATACACCGGTTCTCGTCCGATCACCGAAGTTAAGCAACATCGGGCCCGGTTAGTACTTGGATGGGTGACCGCCTGGGAACACCGGGTGCTGTTGGCTCTATCTCATTTTTTAATTTTTGGGTCGCTACACCTGCCAGCCCTCTTTTTCATACTAACTTTCAGGTGTGACAAAGATGCTTCCACAAGCATTTTAAAGTACTGTACTAAACGTAAGACACGAAATTGCAGTAATGAACTCAGTTTGAGCAAGAATGCGCGGAGGAAGAGTGCTAGGAAGTCGTTGGAAATAACGAAACACTACGAATCGACAGATGTGTCCTTGAAATGCGTCAGAGCCAACTGTTTTGTAGCAGTGCTAAATTCGAAAAACTAACTAAATAGATAAATTAAAAAAAGAAAACAGCCGTTCTCGTCCGATCACCGAAGATAAGCAACAACGTTAGTATTCGGATCGGCGACCGCCTGGGAACTCTGGCTGTCTTCATTTTTTGCTCTTTTGTCGCTACCCCTGCCAGCTTTCTCGTGTGACAAAGATGCTTCCATACTGATTTTAAACTATCGTAAGATGCGATATTAAGGAACTCCGTTTGAAGAAGAGTGTGCCAAGGAAGATTAGCAAAGTGTGTCTGCAAATAACGAAACAGTATGAAACGACAGAAATGTTGTGAAATACGTCAGGGCATATTGTTTTGTAGCAGTGCACATCTGCAAATTTGTAAACAAAAATTTCTCTTTCGCCTCTAGAGGAGATGGATGCTTTGTTGAACCTCCTGTGTCCTCTGTCCGTGTTTTCGCACCTTTCCAGCGCAGCGCTGCTCTACTCTAGTAGCTCCGAACGGCCGCACACGGCGTCTCGGACACGCCGGTTCGGCCCGCGCCCATCTCGCAGATGTTTCTCGTGCTTGTGCGGTCATATGGAGCGCGACCCGAGCGGCAGCGAGCGGCAGTCGAGCAAAGTCGGGACATGCAACGCGCAAATTACGCAAATATCTGGAAGCGCGGCGCGTGTCAGCCAGGTGAGAAAGCTTCCGCCGGTCCAGCAGGACACTGCCACACCCCGCGCAGTCACCCCCGACGCCCGGCCCTGCGCCGGATAACAAGAACAAGGTGCGTCTCCCGCGAGTGTCGGAGGCGGCACGCACCAAACGAATGACAGGCGGTGCAACGAGCAGCTGTGTTGTGCGTGTCACCCACGTGGCGGTGGAAGGACGTGCTTTGCGTCAAATGTGCCACGGAAAACGGCGATTGCGTGTGTTGGGAGAAGGGGCGAAGGCTTCCTCTGCCGTGCGGCCACATTATAAGGACGCCAACGGCCATACCATGTTGAATACACCGGTTCTCGTCCGATCACCGAAGTTAAGCAATCGGCAGCCGTGTATACTACGTCCGTGCCCAGAGATGCTGTTTCAATTACGACTGTCAGTTATCTTGCTCAGCCGCCCTCTGATAGCTGGTCAGTGCACGGCTAGCGGCCGCTCTGTTGGCATCGCCGCGTTGCGTTCCGCTGTCGAGTTTCTCATTTTTGCGCGTTTTTTGCGTAGTTGTTAAGTAACGGTTTGAATATGGAAAACGTAAACAGATCGAACACATTGAACGTTATTTTCGACAAGGAAGCTGTACGCCCTACGGCATACGAGGCTCACGACTGGATTATTGACGAACTCGGTCTTACCGACACCGAAACGTACGGAGTCCAGTGGGACTTTATTACCGGAACCCTGTTTATGAAATTCAATGATCCGGAAATGTGCGAAAAGATCGTACAGGAAAACGGTGGAAAACGCAAGTTTAAATATCGTGACGGAAGCGTTTGCGACGTGACCGTGTGCCACGCGGGTTACGGTATTCGTCAAGTTCGCATTTTCAATCTTCCCTTTGAAATACCTACGCAAATGATCGCTCGTGGTCTCATGCCGTATGGGAATGTGCTTTCAGTGACGAATGAGAAATGGGGTAGTGGTTTCCGACTACAAGTTTACAACGGAGTAAGAAGTGTTCTTATTGAACTGAAACAGCACATCCCGTCCTTTCTAGTCATAGGCGGCTACAGGGCCTTTATATCGTACAATGGACAGCCACAGACGTGCTCGTACTGCAGTGCAACCGATCACTTTCGACAAAATTGTCCGAACAGACGTCGCCCTGTGCAGCTCCCGCTCGGCGGTGATAGCGCACAAACGCAGAAAAACTCGTATGCGTCTGTAGCGTTGGGTGTTGCTCCGATTCGACCCTCGTCACTCCCTGTGACAGAGGCTGCGTGCGAATCGGCAGCGACCCCGGCAAACACGGACAATGTCATGGACATAACAGAAATTGATGAAAAAGCCGTCATTCCAGAAAATTCTCTCCGCAATAATGCGACAAACATTACGGTCGTGGCTGACGTTCACCCAGAGCCGCCAAAAAGTGACGATACTGAATCAGAAATTTTTCCGACCAACACGCAAAATTCAGAGAGTGCACGCAGCCCTGCTGCTGTCCCCTCAGAAAAGCGTGTTTCTCGTAAAGACCCCAGTCCATCCCCGAGTAGGAGATCGGTGAGCCATTCACCGAATAAATCTTCGAAAAGGAAACATAGACGCGGCCGTGGAAACGGAAATTCGGATGCAACTTCTAAATCCGATCAACAATGCCCTGTAACAGTTGTCCCTGTTGCGTCGCATGAAACAGAAGCAGATCGCCGGCGCGACGCAACTGTTCGACATCTAAGGGAATTTCTAAATAAGCAAGAGAAAGAAATCAGCGTACAACCGCTCGCAACTGAGGCTGTATTATCAGCGCCAATTAAAAGAAAGGCAGAGGAAATGCACGAGTGTCGTGCTCGGCACACAGCCCACGTCCCGACGGACGACATTCGTGCTGTCCATGCCATGCAAATCGATCCGCCACATATGCACGTACCGATGGAAACCAACAATGATCCTCCCCGCTCAGATCAACAACGCAGTACTGCTTGGTCCGAAGATGTTTGAGTATAAACTCGGTTGAAAATTTGGTTGCAATACTCGTCACATACAAAACAAACCATTCGCAGAATGAATTATCTCCATTTATACCCCGTCTCCCGTAGCTAATGTTTCTCTGTTTCTTTCTCCACTTCCAATGCCTGCCTGTTATACGCAAATAAAAGATTTATCTATTCTTACCTTAAATATAAACGGGATTTCTGCAGTGCACAAAATTTTATCCCTAGTCGATTTTGTACATTACAGTCGTTTTGACATAATATTCCTTCAGGAAGTTACCGCAAACATCCTCAATAACATAAGTGGATATGATGTTATTTATAACATTAACAATAATATAAAATGCGGTACCGCGATTTTATATAAAAATTCCCTACAGCCAGACAATGTCCAAACGTTGCCAAGCGGACGCGCAATTGCGTGCAATATACAAAGCATGAGATTTATCAATATTTACGCCCCCTCAGGGACAGATAATAGACGAATGCGCGCAGCATTTTTCAATCACGAGATAGTTCCCTTGTTTGACACCACACGTCCAATAATTCTCGGTGGCGATTTTAACTGTGTAACAGACCCATCCGACCAGCACCCTACGGCCACTATGTGTCCTGAATTAGTGAAACTGTTGACCGCCAAAGATCTGCGAGACACGTGGCGTCTCCTCCACCCACATACAACGCAGTATACGCACATATACAATAGTGGAGCAAGCAGAATAGACCGCATATACGTCTCTCAACAGATTGCAAACAACCTAAATAGTGTAGACATCATCCCTGTCGCGTTCAGCGACCACTGCGGTTATGTTGCTGCCATCCACCTACAGCGTACAAATGAAACACCTACTCCCAGGTTGTGGAAGCTTAATACAAAACATCTTGCCGCGAGAGACTTCCGCTCGAAAATGCAATCTGTATGGCAGCTTTGCCTGCAGAAAGAGAAAAACTACAGCTCAGCACTAGAGTGGTGGACTTTCTACGCAAAGCCGCAAATTAGGATGATTGCTCAATGTTATAGCCAGGAGGTATCCTTCTGGACGCAGCGCACAACAGAATTTTACCAACAATGCCTCAAAGACGCGTTAAACGCCCCCGTCGGACCAAATGAAAATCTCCGCCTCCGCTTAAACCGTATTAAAGCAAAGATTCTCCGTATACATAACGAAAAGGCGAAAGGAATTTTGGTCCGAAGTCGCGCCTTGTGCGCTCTGGACGACGAAGAACCGTCGTCCTATCATCTCGCGCGTGAAAAAACACGGGCAAGGCGTAAACACGTAGAATCGATAACGACTGCGTCAGGCGAGCGCCTTACGCGGAAAACAGACATTCTCCAACATATTACAGCCCACTACACGGACTTATTTCGAGACGTTGCGACAGACGACGTAGCGCTAAATTATTTGTTATGCGACCTGCAGACTGACATTTCGAACGCAGACCGAGAACAGTTGATAGCAGAGATGACAGTACAGAACACAAAACCTATTGTACAATCGTGCTCTAAAGGAAAGTCGCCGGGACCTGATGGCCTGCCAACCGAATTCTATCAGGTCTACTGGGACATCTTTGGGCAAAAACTCACCGACATAGTAAATGAAATAATTCGTGGCACCGATATTCCCGCAAAATTTCTGGAAGGTCGAGTTGTGCTCGTCCCAAAAACGCAACATACATGTCGTGTCCAAGATTTCCGGCCCATCACGTTACTCAATACTGACTACAAAATAGTTGCAAGGTGCCTTGCAGCAAAGATGAAGCCAGTCATGAACAAAGCTATCAGCTCTTACCAAACGTGCGGAGTAACACACCACAATATTTTCCACGCAGCGTCCTTATACCGAGACATAGTAGCTCACACGGCAGTCCATAAATTATCGACAGCTATTCTATCCATTGACTTTGCGAACGCTTTCGATCGCATAAGCCACAAATACTTGCTACAGGTCATGACAAAAATGGGATTCGGCCGAGAATTTATCAAAATTATTGAAAATATTCTGACGGGAGCAAGATCAATAGTCACATTAAACGGATGGCAAACTAAACCGATCCCTATTTGCCGCTCTGTCAGGCAAGGATGTCCGCTGTCAATGTTCTTATTCGTGATCGCCATAGACCCGCTTCTCAGAACAATAGGCAGGACGTCAAAAGGTGTACAAATACACAATGCTTCCTTTAAATGTGTGGCATACGCAGATGACGTAGGCGCTTTCATTGACCACACAGCAGACATAGACTCGATACGCGCCTCCCTTCATCAGTATGAAAGGGCGTCTGGAGCAGCGATAAATACTAATAAAACTGTTCTACTTCCACTGGGTGTGCTAGCTACCGATATTGTCCGCCCATGGTACAGAATAGTGAGAGACCATCAAGTATTGGGTCTAGACATAACTGCGTGCCCACAGCATATGCAAGCACGAAATTGGAGAAGAATTCTCAACTCCATTAAAGGCCTCTGCAAATGCCACGCAACCCGGCACCTTAACTTGCACCAGAAAGTCAAACTAATCAACTCCTTTATTCTCTCCAAGGCGTGGTATATGGCGCAGCTGCTTAGCGTGCCAAAACAAATAGGACGCGCTATATCTCAGGCAGTATACTGGTTACTCTGGCGCCACGAAATTTTTAAAGTGCGAGCAGCAGTTTGTGTCTTGGACCCGTCACATGGAGGACTCTGGCTAGTAGACTTCAGTCGCAAATGCGCAGCGTTGCTCGTCAACCGCACCGCTGAAATGCAGGCCGGCTTTCCCGATGGATCGACAGCATCCCTGCTAGAAATTTATCGGCCAGAATCTGAAAGCGCCCCAGTATCGGTGGCCAACATCCCTTACCGTATGTCCTTTGTACGAGACTATATTCTAAATAAAAGCTACGTCCTCCGCACGGCCACGAATCCACACAGGACAGCACGGCAACTCTATATTGAATTGATGGGACAACCACCCCTTAGTAAATTGGAAGTCCGCTTACCTACTGTTAACTGGAAGCAGGTGTGGTCAAATGTTAATAGCAGTATTCTGCCGTCCGATGTGTCTGCGTTGTGGTACAAACTAGTCAACAACACACTGCCCACCAATCAGCGTTTAGCCGATATTCAGCTTCTTGCGTCCCCCAACTGTAGCAGATGTGGCATGCCTGACACCAGAGAACACCGTCTGCAATGCCAAGCTGTTTCCGATGTGTGGAGGACTTGCCAGATAATGGTGGCTCTCATTACGCGAACTACTCCGGCGCACGTCTCAGTTGATAGTGTCATTGTACCTGATTTCAAATATTTCCCGCGGCCAAAACACAATACTGCTGTGTGGTTGTTGGGCCACACTGTTTACGCCGTTATTGACCGGCAAATTCACGATGGGCTCACCTTTTTGACTCATATTTGGGACCAATATTGTAAGATCAAAAATAGTAATAAACACAAAGAATATTTTGCTAATTTCTTATCATCTGCATTGCATCATGCGTATGCGAAACAACTGTAAGATGATTCCGAGCCCCTTTTATTTGTATCAATGGTCTTTCAGTCTCGCAATTGAGCTTTGATGATACGCACACTGACCTTATTTGCGTCTTACGCGCAGGTTTATCAAAATTAAGTTTAGATATATAGTTAGTGTTAGCTGGTGAAATATAACCAGTCTCCATTCATTTGTCTATCTTTGTTATGTGCCAGCCTGTAAACAAGTATACGTAAGACTATTTTTGAAAAAGTAATAAAATGGACAAAGTTACAGGAAGACAGTAACTGAGTAATAGGATGAGGTTCCAGTTTTAGTCTTCATTAAAAAAAAAAAAAAAAAAAGAAAAAAAAAAAAAAATACAGCGGTTCTCGTCCGATCAAAAAAAAAAAAAACAAAAAAAAAAAAAGAAAAAAAAAAAAAAACAAAAAAAAAAAACAAGGAAAAAAAAAGAAAAAAAAATACACCGGTTCTCGTCCGATCACCGAAGTTAAGCAACATCGGGCCCGGTTAGTACTTGGATGGGTGACCGCCTGGGAACACCGGGTGCTGTTGGCTCTGTCTCATTTTTTAATTTTTGGGTCGCTACACCTGCCAGCCCTCTTTTTCATACTAACTTTCAGGTGTGACAAAGATGCTTCCACAAGCATTTTAAAGTACCGTACTAAACGTAAGACACGAAATTGCAGTAATGAACTCAGTTTGAGCAAGAATGCGCGGAGGAAGAGTGCTAGGAACTCGTTGGAAATAACGAAACACTACGAATCGACAGATGTGTTCTTGAAATGCGTCAGAGCCTACTGTTTTGTAGCAGCGCTAAATTCCGAAAACTAACTAAATAAATCAAAAAAAAAAAAAAAAATGAACCGTTTTCGTCCGATCACCCAAGTTAAGCAACAACGTTAGTATTCGGATCGGTGACTGTCTGGGACCTCTGGCTGTCTTCATATTTTGCTAAAAAGAAAAAAAAAAAAAAAAAAAATAAAAAAAAAATAAAAAAAAAAGAAAAAAAAAAATACACCGGTTCTCGTCCGATCACCGAAGTTAAGCAACATCGGGCCCGGTTAGTACTTGGATGGGTGACCGCCTGGGAACACCGGGTGCAATGTGAACCGAATGACCGCCGCACTAAAATTAGACGCACTAATTGACTTCCTGCAGCACAAAGCCGCAGACGTGGCTATGCTACAGGAGGTGGTTACGACGGCTATAGAACAGGTACCGGGATACGAAGTCATCTGCAACATCGACGCAGAAACTCGCTGCGGAACTGCCACACTAATCAGGCACGGCCTCGAATTCGGCGACGTGATGATGCCCGACGGACGCGGAATAGCGGTGAAGGTGGAAGACACTGATTTTGTAAACATTTACGCTCCGTCGGGAACGGAAAACAAGCGCGCCAGGAGCAAATTTTACAACGAGAACATCTGCGAGCTACTGGTTCACAGCAACAACGTCGTGCTGGCAGGTGACTTCAACTGCGTGATTTCACCCGAAGACCAGATCCCGGTACCCAACTTATGCGCCGAACTGCAGGATTTAGTTAGGCGTCTAAAATTAGTGGACACCTGGCGTATACTACACCAAAACCACACAGTGTTCACGTACCTGTACAACCACGGCAGAAGCAGAATCGATAGAGTGTACGTAAACAGAGAGATGGCCACCTCTGTGACACAAGTAGAAGTCTGCCCTGTGATCTTCTCGGATCACTGTGCCTATCAGTGCAAACTCCGTCTACAGAGAAGCAAGCTTCCAGCAGGAAGAGGAACGTGGAAGCTAAACACAAGCCACCTCACGGACGGGAAGCTGAAACAGGAAATTGCCGACACGATCCAGGCATGCAGAGAGCGGCGAGGCGAATACAATTCCACTACTGAGTGGTGGGTAGAACACGCCAAACCGCAAGTAAGACGGGAACTGATCAGGCACAGCGCTGAGAAGGCCTTCTGGAAAAGAAACACGGCAGACTTCTACACTAGATGCCTACGAGACGCCATGGAAGCCCCTGCGGACGACGAACTGTTTCTGCCGCGGATCAGAAGACTGAAGGCACGTATACTGAGCCTGAAAAGAGACAAAATGAGAGGAGTCGTCGCCCGTAGCCAGACAAACGGCGAAATGGAAGATGAACCTGCCACGCTGCACCACCTGCACAGGGAGAGACAGAGGGCTAGTAGCAAACAAGTAAGGCAACTCGTCGACAAGGACGGGAACAGGTTAACGACGAAGGAAGACATCTTGAGCCACGTCGAAGACCATTTCAACGACCTGTTCCGAGGGGAAGAAAATGACGACGGAGAAATGGCGAGGATCCTGCAAGAAACCCGTCGGATCCTCACCAACGCAGACCGGGCACTACTGAACGAAAACGTCACAGATGATGATGTGAAAGCCGCCATCAAAGACAGCAGAAACGGAAGAGCACCAGGCGCAGACGGAATCCCAACACAATTCTACACTGCGCTCTGGGGCACAGTCGGAGGAATACTCACCGAAATAGTAAATGAAGTTCTGAACGGGACAGAATTGCCTTCAAAATTCCTGCAAGGGACGGTGATTCTGCTCCCCAAAACGAAGGCAGCCAACAAAATAGAAGACTTTCGGCCAATAACCCTTCTAAATTCGGACTACAAAATAGCAGCAAAGTGCCTGGCTGCAAACATCAAAGTCGCTCTAAAGAAAGCCATTAGCCCATGGCAAACCTGTGCAGTGCTTGGCAGGAACATCTTCGACGCCGTCTGCACATACAGGGACATCATAGCACACGCAGCAACAACGAGGAGTCCCGCAGCCGTAATCTCTGTCGATTTCCACAAGGCCTTCGACAGGATCAGTCACCGGTACCTGCTGAAAACTATCGCACGCCTCGGATTCGGACCAAAATTCGGAAGAACAATCAAGAACGTCATTACAAATGCCACCTCAAAAATAACAGTAAACGGATGGACTTCCAAGTCAATCAGACTGGGAAGATCCGTCAGGCAAGGATGTCCATTATCGATGGCACTTTTCACAATAGCCCTTGACCCACTACTACGAAAACTAACAGCCGAAATCGGAGGATACACAATGGGTGCAACAAACATCGTATGCACGGCCTATGCTGACGACATGGGCATATTCATCCAAAACGAAGAAGAACTAGAAATAATCCAGCCTATCATGGAATCCTTCGAAAAGGCTTCAGGTGCCAAAATGAATCCGAGGAAGACAGTGCTACTACCAATAGGCAACGGCAGACTGCAACCAGCGAGACAGTGGTACCGAGTGACAAACAACCATACGGCACTCGGAGTGGAACTGCAGCAGTGCCCTCTGAAAATGGCAGCACAAAACTGGCGCAGCGTCTTGAATACGACGAGAGGGCTCGTGAGGACACACGCCAACCGGAGCCTGACGCTGAGCCAAAGAGTGCAGTTGGTAAACGAAACGATCCTGTCGAAAGCGTGGTACATGGCCCAAATACTATGTGCTCCGACAGAAATTGCGCGAGCGATAGGAGGCGCGGCGTACTACCTGCTGTGGAGGCGGGAAATCTTCAAGGTCTCCCAGGCGACGTGTTTCCTGTCAAGGGACGAAGGCGGACTCGGTCTGACTGACGTTAAGACGAAATGCGCGGCACTGCTTCTACACCGTGCGATGAAAATGGCAAATCAGAACAACAACAGTATAACGGCCAGCCTGATAAACCAATATAAACCTGAATCCGAAGAGGCTCCTGTAGACACTACGCACATACCATTCAAGTTGCGGCACATAAAACAGATGGCAATCGACAAGAGTTATATCACCGCGGTCGTTGCCAACCCACAGCAAAGAACGGCGAGGAACATCTACAGCGCTCTGAGGGGGAAGGCAAGAAAGTCCAAAATAGAGACGAGACTTCCAGACAATGACTGGCCACAGGTCTGGAAGAATGTCTCGGAACGGACACTTCCTGAGCACGCCAGGGACACGTGGTATAAAATCATCCACCAAACAGTGCCGACAAACGAAAAACTGGCACGTATAAAAATGCGGGAATCCCCAAACTGCGAGCTCTGCAACCAGACCGACACCATCGAACATCGTTTTGGCTGCAGAGAGAGCGGGGAAATATGGGCGGCAGCGAGAAGAATGATCGCCCACATCAACAGAACCGACGAGAGGGCGATACATGTCTCAGCTGTCACTGTCCCGGACGCGAAGCCTTTCCCCAAAGCAAAACGCCTGGCCACAATGTGGATCATCGCCATGACGGCACACGCCATCGTCACCAAACGGCTGACCGACAAGGCGCAGTTCCTCACGGACCTGTGGGAGGAACACAGGAGGGCCAAACAACGATCCAAATACCGAGAGACCTTCCAGAACTTCCTGCAGGTCCCGCTGGACGCCGCCTTCCGAGACGCCTTCAACACGACGTGACCGACGCCCTCCCACAACACCCACACCCAGTCGCTGAGGACGTCGCCCACCAATCCCTCCAAAGCCCCGACGGCAAGAGTGGTGCATCGCGAAAGTGTTGTGAAAATGCGCGCACAGTGAAAGTGGGTACGTGTAGCAGTGCCAAAGCGAGAGTGACGTGTGCCAATCATAGCCATACAGTGCCCAATAGCCAAATAAAGCAGGCAAAAGGAAATGATCAGTTATTAATTTAGTGCAAAGGATACAAGACGTGTTCCAAGGTAACAGCGAAATGTCAAACAGTGTATTTCATGTAATTAATGTGTTCTCTCGCCATCTCCATTCAAGGTACGTTTTTTTTTCCCCCTCTCTCTCTCTCTCTCTCTCTTCTATAATCCTTTTTTTTGTTGTTTTTGTATGTTTTTTTTGTTGTTTGTTTGTGTTTATTCCTTTGATGTATCCGTGTGTATAGATATAGTTATATACATTTATAAAGTTCGTCGCATCATGTGCCAAAACGTCGCATACCCCTTTGCGATTTACAATAATTCTAACTTAAGACTTTCTCTGCCCCAAATTTTCCGTGGAACTGTTGCGTCCACTCTCACACAGTACACTAAATAACTTCCCCATTCATCATTTATGCACATAGATATTCTGGCCCATATTCTCCTTTAGCCTTTGGCAAACACATAGCGAACATGCCAAAATAGGTGTATTCAAATACCATACGGGAAAAAAAATTAAAATTAATTTAAATTCAATTAAAAAAATCGAAGTAATGCAGTTTCTTTTTATGTAAAAAAAAACCATAAACATTGAAGGGAAAAATTTAAATAAAGGACACTCAGTGAATAAAAGTGTTGTAACTCAGCCAAGAGACTACTAAAAGAACAATCAGAACTGAAAACGAGAAAATATACAATTTCATGTAAAGCTATGTAATTGTTAAAAATTGTAAATAAAAGTTTATATACGTTACAAAAAAAAAAAAAAAAGGTGCTGTTGGCTCTATCTCATTTTTTAATTTTTGGGTCGCTACACCTGCCAGCCCTCTTTTTCATACTAACTTTCAGGTGTGACAAAGATGCTTCCACAAGCATTTTAAAGTACTGTACTAAACGTAAGACACGAAATTGCAGTAATGAACTCAGTTTGAGCAAGAATGCGCGGAGGAAGAGTGCTAGGAAGTCGTTGGAAATAACGAAACACTACGAATCGACAGATGTGTCCTTGAAATGCGTCAGAGCCAACTGTTTTGTAGCAGTGCTAAATTCGAAAAACTAACTAAATAGATAAATTAAAAAAAGAAAACAGCCGTTCTCGTCCGATCACCGAAGATAAGCAACAACGTTAGTATTCGGATCGGCGACCGCCTGGGAACTCTGGCTGTCTTCATTTTTTGCTCTTTTGTCGCTACCCCTGCCAGCTTTCTCGTGTGACAAAGATGCTTCCATACTGATTTTAAACTATCGTAAGATGCGATATTAAGGAACTCCGTTTGAAGAAGAGTGTGCCAAGGAAGATTAGCAAAGTGTGTCTGCAAATAACGAAACAGTATGAAACGACAGAAATGTTGTGAAATACGTCAGGGCATATTGTTTTGTAGCAGTGCACATCTGCAAATTTGTAAACAAAAATTTCTCTTTCGCCTCTAGAGGAGATGGATGCTTTGTTGAACCTCCTGTGTCCTCTGTCCGTGTTTTCGCACCTTTCCAGCGCAGCGCTGCTCTACTCTAGTAGCTCCGAACGGCCGCACACGGCGTCTCGGACACGCCGGTTCGGCCCGCGCCCATCTCGCAGATGTTTCTCGTGCTTGTGCGGTCATATGGAGCGCGGCCCGAGCGGCAGCGAGCGGCAGTCGAGCAGCAACATCGGGTCCGGTTAGTACTTGGCTGGCTGCCCGCCTGGCAACACCCCGGTGCCGAGCGAGCAGCGCTTACCCCGTGCGACTGGGCCGGCGGCGCCTCGCGTGTCGTCCGCTTCCTCTGCCTCGTGGCCTTCCTTCCCTCTACTGAACTGTAAGTAATGGTTATCCTTTACGATGACAGTGAAGAGCGACAGAACAATATTCAGTGCGAGTTTGATCGTTCCGTAGAGAAACCTTCGGCTTTTGAGATCCATCGTTGGTTACTTGAGGACTTGTTGTTGTCTACTACTGATGTGCTCGGTATTCAGTTCGATACGTTTTTAAATTCTGTGTTCTTGAAACTGAAATTTCCCGATCTGTGTGATGCTGTTGTTTCTGTTAATGACGGTGTTCGTAGATTTCGACACCTTAACGGAAATATTAGTAATGTCACTGTGTCTCATGCTGGTTTTGGTCTTCGACAAATACGCGTACTTAACCTTCCGTTTGAAATTCGCAACGACACTATTTCTCGTCACTTGCGGCCTTATGGCACTGTTTTATCTGTTGTGAAAGAGAAATGGTCGTCTGCGTACATATTTCAAGTCGAGAACGGTGTGCGCAGTGTTAGGATGGTGGTCAGGCAGCATATTCCGTCTTTTATTTTGGTAAACGGCCACCGTGCGTTTGTTACGTACAGTGGCCAGCCACAGACTTGCTCCTTTTGTAATGGTGTCGGACATTATCGGCAGGATTGTCCGAAGCGCAAACGGCCTGTTCAGTTACCACTTGAGGCCAATTTGCAAGGAGCTAGTTTTGCTTCCGTCGCCGCTACGGTCTTGGGTTCCGCCCCCCCCCCCCCCCCCCTCGCGCCCGCACGGCGGGCGGCAGATGTTAATCTTGCTGCCGCCGCGGAAGCAATGGATGTGTCTGCTGATGCTCCTGTCTCTGTTCTTGCGACTACCGGCCAGGAATCTTTGTCCGCGGTTTCGGAAAACGTGCCTGCTGTTCTTCAACCGGTTGTGGGTGCTGTTGTGTCGGAGGCTGTCTCTGACTCCGTGCCGCCATCGGTAACCGATGTTGTTCTGCGCCCTATTTCGGACCCTGTTGCACCTATTGTGTCGCAGCTGGCACCCTCTCCTTCTGTGCCTGCACCCGTCGTTGTACCCTCTGATGTTTCTGAGCCTATTCCTGTTGCGGAATCACGCGATAATTTTGTGGAACCCAAACCGCAACGGGATGACGCTCGTTCTCGGAGTTCCAGTCGGCAACGCTTCCGTAGTGTCAGTAGCTCCCCTTCTTACGACGGGGGTTCCACGCGGCGTGACCGTAGTCCGTCCCCGGTAGGGCGCTCCCCCGCATTTTCTTGGGCGTCGCAACGCCGTGCCGCGCGGCGCGACCTCGACGTGGAGCTACGGCCGCCTCAGGCTTCCGGCTCCGGGCGTCAGCCGCCGCGCAAACAGCAACAACAGTCGCCGCGGGCCTCTTCTCGCCTCGCGCAGTCAGCTGATCTGAGCGGTGCGGCGCAGCAACGTGACGTTGCTGTTCGCCATCTGCGGACTGTGTTAAGTCAACCAGCCTCTGTAGACGTGCCTGTTTTAGCGCCTGACACAGTCTCGGCTGTGACTACGGCACCTCTGTCGACGAAACGGAAGGCTGAGGACGTCCACCGACGTCGCGCTGGTCCTTCTATCCACGACCGCGTGTCGGTGCCTCCCTCCGACGCGCAGATGCCCGTCAGGGATCCTGTATCGGTCGCTTCTGCCGTGCCAGCTACTGCCACCCTGCCACCCCTCTCCCCCTTCGAGCCTTTGGAGTGGGCGAAGGATGTTGTGGAGGGTGAGGAGACGTAGTGTGTGTCCTGTGTGCCCACTCCTCTGTCGTGCACCTGCACATTCCGTGTTCTCTGTGTGTTTTTTTACTTTTGTGTGTGTCTTTTAACTGTGTGAGTCTATGACTTACGATTTTAGCCAGTGGAATGTTGTCACTTTTAATCTTAACAAGTTGAGCCACCCGTGCAAGTTACTGGCTTTTAAGGCCTTTTTACGTGATCACCACTGCCATGTTGTCTTTTTACAAGAGGTGACGCGCGATGCCCTTGTCTTTTTACACGATTTTAGTGACTTTATTGTTGTTGACAATGTTTTACCGGATTCCAATGTCGGAACTGCCATTTTAGTCCGTTCTGACCTTGCTATTTCCGACGTTGCTATTTTACCAAATGGTCGTGCTGTTAGTTGCACTATACTGGGCGTTGTCTTTGTTAACGTTTATGCCCCGTCTGGGAACGATAAGCCGGCGAGGGCTGTTTTTTATGGGCAGGAATTGTGTGCACTGCTACACCGGAATGTGGATGCTTTAGTTGTCGGCGGCGATTTTAATTGCGTTTTAGATGTTGTCGATCAGGTGCCTCGTCCTAACCTTTGTCGCGAGCTCGGCGACTTGATTCGCAGTTTTCAGCTCGTTGATACGTGGCGTGTTTTAAACCCTGATGTTACCCACTATACTCATTTTTATTCCACGGGGCACAGCCGCCTGGACAGAATTTACATTTCTGCCTCGCTTTCTGCCCGTATTTGTCGCACGGAAATGTTTCCCGTGCTGTTTTCTGATCATTCCGGTTACCTCTGTCAGCTTTTATTGCCTCGCTTTTGTGTTTCCAGACGACAGAATCTGTGGAAATTTAATTGTGCTTTATTGGCCGACGACCATTTTGTGCGGTGTTTTACCAATCTGTGGCATAAATTACTCGGGACTAGACGAGGTGACTGTAGTGTGCTGGAGTGGTGGGTCGGGGAGGCCAAGCCAGTGATAAGGCAGTTTTTAATTGATTTTAGCCGCGAGGCGGCTCGTTGGCGTTTCGCTACGGCCCGCTTCCATCAGGCGTGTTTACAAGACCTCGCGCTGCGCGTGACGTCACAGCCTGCCTTGCTGCCCGCTTTTAAGCAATTCCAGCTTAAGCTTCTCACTGATTTGCGTGCTGTTAGTGATGGTGTCGTCGTGCGCAGCCAGCCTGCGGGGGTTGTGGATGGCGAACCTTTGTCGCTGGACCAGGGAACGACGGCGGCGTGCCCGTCTGCACATCAGTACCTGGAAAAAGTGCGACGGTGGACGGACTACTGTCCCGTCCGACATTGAGCGGGATATTTTTAATCATTTTAGTTCCCTTTTCCGTGCGCTGGATGTTGACTGTGATGCGTTGCGGGATTTTTTACAAGTTATACCTCATGTTTTAACTCGTGCGGATAGGACGCATTTAAATGCTGCTTATGTACCTGACGACCTGTACGACGCTATCCGACGAAGCCCTAAGTGTAAATCGCCTGGTCCCGACGGCATTCCTTCTGAATTTTATTTGAAGTTTTATGATCTTTTTCGTGATGTTTTTGTGGCTCTTTTAAATGAAATACGGGATGGTGCTGTTATCCCTGCTGCGTTTGAGGAGGGGGTAGTGACCTTAGTACCTAAATCGAATGCGACGCCCTGTATTGACGCTGTTCGGCCGATCACCTTACTTAACGCCGATTTTAAGATTGTGACGCGCTGTGTGGTTCAACGTCTTAAAGTTGTTTTCCCGTCGGTTCTCAGTGACAGTCAATCATGTGCGGTGCCGGGTCGAAACATTTTTGACGCCGTTCTCGCATATCGCGACTGTATCGGCTTTGTTAAAAGTGCGCGCCTGCCGACTGCTGCCATCTTATTGATTGACTTCAAAAATGCTTTCGACCGCATTAGCCATGTATACCTCCGCCAGGTTCTTGTGCGGATGGGATTCGGCCTTAAGTTTACGACTGTCGTAAAGCATCTTTTACAGAATGCGACGTCACGAGTTAGTGTCAACGGCCGCTTGACGCCGGCTTTCCGTGTTGAGCGCTCGGTGCGGCAGGGGTGTCCCCTTTCGATGGCCCTTTTTTCTGTAGCCTTAGATCCGTTGCTGCGGATTATCGGCCGCGAATGCCGCGGCATTCAGGTCGGGGCGGACCGCCTCGTTTGTAAGGCATACGCCGACGACCTTGGTGTTTTCCTTGGCCATTCCGATGACGTTGACACTTTATATGGCGCACTGCAACGCTTTGAAAAAGCCACAGGTGCCATTGTCAACCCTGCTAAGACTGTTTGTTTGCCTCTTACACCCCGCGCACGGTCCTTACAGCGGAACTGGTTCTGCGTCCGCGAACAGCAAAAAGTCCTGGGCGTGCTTTTTTCTTCTCACCCACAACGGATGGAGGCGCTTAATTGGCGGTCCACGCTGCACAAGGTGCGTGCCGTTGCCAAGATCTATGCGGCTCGCACGTTGGCGCTTCGTGATAAGGTGGCCTTGATCAATACTACCATTCTGGCCAGGGCGTGGTATCTCGCACAGGTCCTTCCATTGCCTCGGCAATTGGAACGTGCCCTCAAGCAGGCGGTGTATTGGTTTTTATGGCGAGGTGACATTTTTAAAGTCTCGTATGCCACTTGTTCTCTCAGCCCGACAGATGGTGGTTTGGGTCTAGTAGATCTACGCGCGAAGTGCTCTGCTCTGTTTTGGAAACGGACCACTGTTGTTATGGAAAAGGCCCCGAACGGTACCACTGCGGCGGTCTTCAATCTGTATCGTCCCCCATCTGCGGCGGCGCCGGTGAATGTCTCGCACATTCCCTTTTTTCTTAATTATGTGCGTCGCTACTATATGGAAAACAGCTACTTGGAGCTCTGTGACGTTCCCAGCCTTCGAGTCAGCGACGTCGCTTCTGCTTTCCGTGGGTCTACTGTGCGTTGTAAGTGGGAGTATCGGCTACCGTGGTATAACTGGGTCACGGTATGGAAAAATCTTGCCAGCAATGTTCTTCCTCCCTCTGTACACGCAGTGTGGTACAAGGTTGTGCATCGTACCTTCCCTACGAATGCGAAGCTCCACTCCATTAATCTCCTCTCGTCTGGAGCTTGTGACCTGTGTGCTGTGGAGGATACGCTTGAACACCGTTTCGTGTGTGGCCATTTTTGCAGTGTTTGGCATACCGCCCGCGATATGGTTCGCCTTATCAATCGGGTGGATACGCGCTCTGTTTTGCCGACAGACGTCTTAATCCCTCAGTGCGCCGCCTACCCGAATACTAAGAAGAATGCCACGGTGTGGCTCCTGGGTCATACCGTATTTGCAATGTTTTCCCTGAAATTGACAACCGAATTTGACTTTCTTACATACTTATGGACTCAGCATGAACAAACTGCAGCCATGCCTGGCTATCGTGCTAATTTCGCGAATTTTTTGCAGGTTGCCCTTGCTCATGCTTTTACTCGGATGTCGATGGCTACTTAACATGGTTTGATGATTTGGTATACTCTTCTACTTTGACCGCTCGTGTTGTGTTTTCCAGGAACGTACAATTATTGAAATTTGTGTAATCAGAGGTACTCTACTTTTTATTCTTTGTGTTCCTTTTCATTTCCGGTATGGTTTACCTTCTCCTTGATTCTGATTATTTTTATGCTGTGGACATCGGCAATTTCTTTTTGCAGAACTTTCTCATGTAGGTCTCCCAAGTGGCGGCAGTACTATCTTTTAGTCTTTCCTGTATTACCGCGCAGTGCCTTTAATTTCCTTCTTTTAGTTTCACTTCTCCACTTGTTGGACATACTCCTCTGCTTTACTGGTGTGGAACTTTCCCAGTAATAGTACACCTGAGGAAGTGGCTTCTTCTTCTAGTTTTGTGTTTTATATTTTTCTATATGGGACTCTTGTTTTTCCGGTGGATTACTTGTCTCCATTTAGCAGATTCTTTGGATTATGGTTTTTTCTTTGCACCTGTCGCTTTTTCCCGACGGACGTCGACATTCTCAAGGATGCTAACGGGGGATACGTTTTCTTTTTCGTCTGTTCGTCGTGGGACATGGAGTCGACAGTACCAAAAAAAAAAAAAAAAAAAAACGTGCTGTTGGCTCCCTTTCATTTACCTTTCTTTTTTTATACCGCCCTCTTTCCATACCACCGTTCTGTTGTGACAAAGATTCTTGCTTAAGCATTTTAAACTACTGTAATGACCATAAGGTACGAAATTGCAGTAAATATCTCAGTTTGAGGGAGAATGTGCTAACCAAGTTCGCCAGGAAGTCTTTGAAAACGACAAAACAGTACGAATCGGCAGATATGTTCTGAAATACGTCAGCGCCTGTTGTTGTGTAGCGGTGTACAATTCCTACTTCGATATGTAATTATAAATTTATTCTTTAGTCGTCTCGTCTCGTCTCCTCATCTCCTGCAGACGTTTGTTTTGCTTGCGCTGTTATATGGGCCACGACCCGAGCGGCAGCGAGCGGCAGTCGGGACAAGTCGGGACAAGTCGGGACGGGACAAGTCGGGACGGGGACAGGAATGGTGCGAATGCACTGCAAATTACGCAAACACCTCGTCTGAGGCGAGGCGAGGCGAGGCGAGGCGAGGCGAAGAAGCTCACATCGCCAGCAGTGGCGCCCTCCAACAAGACACTGCCACACCCCGCACAGGCCATACGCCGGTCGGCCGCGCGCCAGCCCTCCTGCGCTGGACACCAGGGACAAGATGCGTCTTCCGCGAGTGTCGAAGGGTGCACGCGCCAAGCGGATGACAGGAGGTGCAACGAGAAGCTGCGCGTCTCACACACGCGGCGGCGCGCCCGCTAATTCGGCAGTCGCTCTGCTGGCACGTCGGATTGCGGAAGGAAGTGCTCACAATTACAATTCTGTTCATGTTTTATGTTGTAAAGATGTTATCTTGTAACGCTTTAATGTTAATAAAAAATTTATAAATCGCACAAAAAAAAAAAGTATACACGAAGCGCGTCCTTCCGGCTCATAAGTTTTGGAACTCAGGATTGCGTTCGCGCTAACGTGACGAATTGTCAATAAAAAAAAATGCGGCTGCTTTCGACCGAAAAGTAAGATTTTGTGTGTGTTGGGATAAGAACCGAATGCGAATTCTGCCATGCGCCTACATTATATGGGCGCCAACGGCCATACCATGTTGAGTACACCGGTTCTCGTCCGATCACCGAAGTTAAGCAACATCGGGCGTGGTTAGTACTTGGATGGGTGACCGCCTGGGAACACCACTGTTCTCGCTATAATGCTGCCGCGCCGATTCCTCGCCTGAGCTGCGTCAGCCTCAGGAATGCATAGCAAGATTCGCTGTGAGAAGAACCATACACGCAGCACGCAATAGACCGTACTTGAACGGTCGCGTGCTATTTCTGAACTCTGACGACGGCCTGGCCCAACAGGCCGCTGTGTTCAGGTGCCGCAAGGGCGATGTACTGTAACCTCGGGCAGTGCTGCGTTCCGTTGAAAAAGCTGCGGCAGCAGTTTAATCTAGCAAGTAGGGAAAGCACGTGTAGCAACACAACAGATTCTTGAGAAAGCGCAAACTGTCTATCTCTAATATGAGAGACTTACCAAGTTTCCTGTAACATTACTTGCAACGTGCCTCGGTAGCGCAGTAGGTAGCGCGTAAGTCTCATAATCTTAAGGTCGTGAGTTCGATCCTCACCCGGGGCATTTAATTTGCTGTACATCATGGCTGAATTAACGGCGTTGCTGTTGCTAGGGAACGAACTTAATTGTCGTTCGTTATCCACAAGGAGTCTACGCCCCAGCGTCAATATGTTTATTTCCAATTATGACAACGTACAACTTTGATCTTTCTCTTCCCTTGTTAGGAGTAAAATAATGAATAGTCAATTTCGAGCTGTGCGCCATGCCAGTCTGTAGGCGCAAATATGCTCGCAAACGGAGAACTGCACTGAGTCCAGATTCAGCACGAAATACGAGAGGAGACGGAGAAAACCTCACGCTTATCGAGCAAATCCGGTGTGGTCTAGTGGCTAGGATACCTGGCTTTCACCCAGGAGGCCCGGGTTCGATTCCCGGTACCGGAACGGAAGTTTTTGCGCACACAACGCTCCACGTTTTGGCCTTCGAACTGTCGTTTGTCGCCCACCTTGCGAAGCTTCGACCGAACGTAATCGGGGAAAACAGGCACATGATGCAATTACTGTCGGCACCGGAATAAAGGGAGAAGAGGCTCTGGTCCGCTGTTGGGCTGCTACCAGCGTCAGTGGGAAGTCGGTGAAGTCGCCAGTTGCGCCAGAAGCCAGAAATTACCGTAGTACGCCTACACACGCGTTCCAGTTATTTACATTGCTTGCAGCCGCTCCATCCACAACGAGCGTGAGCCCGGATAGCTCAGTCGGTAGAGCATTAGGCTTTTAACCTAAGGGTCCAGGGTTCAAGTCCCTGTCCGGGCGAAGATTTTAACGTTTCCGTAATGGCTCGTCTCGTAGCGATGGTAACCCTGCCGTAATCAGTACACGGAGTTCGTTTCCTGTCAACAGTCTGCGCAGACCGGTTGGATTCTTCACGATTCCAGGGAAACTTCAGTTACGAGCAGTCGTGGCCGAGTGGTTAAGGCGTCTGACTAGAAATCAGATTCCCTCTGGGAGCGTAGGTTCGAGTCCTACCGACTGCGTCGGTTTTTTCTTTAAGAACAACGAGCAGAAAATTTCGCAGATTGCCTGTCGTTTTGGTACCTCTCCACACCTCGCCTCTCTCAGCCGTTTATAGTGCCTGTCCTTTTGATAAGGGCGAATTCCAAGCGTCAGCTTTCGCGTCAGCCGAGCAAAGTCGGGACATACGACAGGATGGTCTGCGTGGAGCTACGACGAAAAAAACCTTCATTTAACAGCACGCGGCTCACATACTCATACGAAAAAACCAGCGCCACTTGCGGTGGCCGGGAATCGAACCCGGATCAACTGCTTGGAAGGCAACTATGCTCACCATTACACCACCACCGCACAGGCGCTGCTCGCAACGCCCCGCTGTGTCGGCTTCCTGCCCGCCAGCAGCGGCCCACGGTGATAGTAGCTGCAGGCGCTTTACGAGGTAGGAGGGTGCATCCACACGCATTCGGGTAGCGCCTCCACGCACGCTGCGTCTTTGGGCAAGACTAGTCGCCGCGGCCGCAAGGTTACTCACACGATAGAGATGAGCATTCGTTTTAAGGCAGTGTAGTGGAGCACTCCGCGTGTGTAGCACTTTTTTCGGTTGTATCCGACGTCGCTGGGTGGCAATCCCACTTTCCCCTGCAGAAAAGTACTCGGGAAGCACGGGCAGCTTGTCGAGCATCGGTGGTTCAATGGCATGTGCCTCAGTAGTGCAGTAGGCAGCGCGTAAGTCTCATAATCTTAAGGCTTGCCGGCACGATAGCTCAGCGTGTTCGGTCTGAGAGTTATCTGCCCTCTGTAATAAAAGACCGAGTCAACGATGAACATGAACGGGCGCCATCGGACGTCCGCCCCCAACAAATGCAACGAAAGAAATGAGAACAAAAAAAAAAAAAAATTGGTGAATGCTCGCTTAGCATGCGGACGGCACGGGTTCGAATCCCGGCCGATGCATCGTTCTGCTGTTCTCGCTATAATGCTGCCGCGCCGATTCCTCGCCTGAGCTGCGTCAGCCTCAGGAATGCATAGCAAGATTCGCTGTGAGAAGAACCATACACGCAGCACGCAATAGACCGTACTTGAACGGTCGCGTGCTATTTCTGAACTCTGACGACGGCCTGGCCCAACAGGCCGCTGTGTTCAGGTGCCGCAAGGGCGATGTACTGTAACCTCGGGCAGTGCTGCGTTCCGTTGAAAAAGCTGCGGCAGCAGTTTAATCTAGCAAGTAGGGAAAGCACGTGTAGCAACACAACAGATTCTTGAGAAAGCGCAAACTGTCTATCTCTAATATGAGAGACTTACCAAGTTTCCTGTAACATTACTTGCAACGTGCCTCGGTAGCGCAGTAGGTAGCGCGTAAGTCTCATAATCTTAAGGTCGTGAGTTCGATCCTCACCCGGGGCATTTAATTTGCTGTACATCATGGCTGAATTAACGGCGTTGCTGTTGCTAGGGAACGAACTTAATTGTCGTTCGTTATCCACAAGGAGTCTACGCCCCAGCGTCAATATGTTTATTTCCAATTATGACAACGTACAACTTTGATCTTTCTCTTCCCTTGTTAGGAGTAAAATAATGAATAGTCAATTTCGAGCTGTGCGCCATGCCAGTCTGTAGGCGCAAATATGCTCGCAAACGGAGAACTGCACTGAGTCCAGATTCAGCACGAAATACGAGAGGAGACGGAGAAAACCTCACGCTTATCGAGCAAATCCGGTGTGGTCTAGTGGCTAGGATACCTGGCTTTCACCCAGGAGGCCCGGGTTCGATTCCCGGTACCGGAACGGAAGTTTTTGCGCACACAACGCTCCACGTTTTGGCCTTCGAACTGTCGTTTGTCGCCCACCTTGCGAAGCTTCGACCGAACGTAATCGGGGAAAACAGGCACATGATGCAATTACTGTCGGCACCGGAATAAAGGGAGAAGAGGCTCTGGTCCGCTGTTGGGCTGCTACCAGCGTCAGTGGGAAGTCGGTGAAGTCGCCAGTTGCGCCAGAAGCCAGAAATTACCGTAGTACGCCTACACACGCGTTCCAGTTATTTACATTGCTTGCAGCCGCTCCATCCACAACGAGCGTGAGCCCGGATAGCTCAGTCGGTAGAGCATTAGGCTTTTAACCTAAGGGTCCAGGGTTCAAGTCCCTGTCCGGGCGAAGATTTTAACGTTTCCGTAATGGCTCGTCTCGTAGCGATGGTAACCCTGCCGTAATCAGTACACGGAGTTCGTTTCCTGTCAACAGTCTGCGCAGACCGGTTGGATTCTTCACGATTCCAGGGAAACTTCAGTTACGAGCAGTCGTGGCCGAGTGGTTAAGGCGTCTGACTAGAAATCAGATTCCCTCTGGGAGCGTAGGTTCGAGTCCTACCGACTGCGTCGGTTTTTTCTTTAAGAACAACGAGCAGAAAATTTCGCAGATTGCCTGTCGTTTTGGTACCTCTCCACACCTCGCCTCTCTCAGCCGTTTATAGTGCCTGTCCTTTTGATAAGGGCGAATTCCAAGCGTCAGCTTTCGCGTCAGCCGAGCAAAGTCGGGACATACGACAGGATGGTCTGCGTGGAGCTACGACGAAAAAAACCTTCATTTAACAGCACGCGGCTCACATACTCATACGAAAAAACCAGCGCCACTTGCGGTGGCCGGGAATCGAACCCGGATCAACTGCTTGGAAGGCAACTATGCTCACCATTACACCACCACCGCACAGGCGCTGCTCGCAACGCCCCGCTGTGTCGGCTTCCTGCCCGCCAGCAGCGGCCCACGGTGATAGTAGCTGCAGGCGCTTTACGAGGTAGGAGGGTGCATCCACACGCATTCGGGTAGCGCCTCCACGCACGCTGCGTCTTTGGGCAAGACTAGTCGCCGCGGCCGCAAGGTTACTCACACGATAGAGATGAGCATTCGTTTTAAGGCAGTGTAGTGGAGCACTCCGCGTGTGTAGCACTTTTTTCGGTTGTATCCGACGTCGCTGGGTGGCAATCCCACTTTCCCCTGCAGAAAAGTACTCGGGAAGCACGGGCAGCTTGTCGAGCATCGGTGGTTCAATGGCATGTGCCTCAGTAGTGCAGTAGGCAGCGCGTAAGTCTCATAATCTTAAGGCTTGCCGGCACGATAGCTCAGCGTGTTCGGTCTGAGAGTTATCTGCCCTCTGTAATAAAAGACCGATTCAACGATGAACTTGAACGGGCGCCATCGGACGTCCGCCCCCAACAAATGCAACGAAAGAAATGAGAACAAAAAAAAAAAAAAATTGGTGAATGCTCGTTTAGCATGCGGACGGCACGGGTTCGAATCCCGGCCGATGCATCGTTCTGCTGTTCTCGCTATAATGCTGCCGCGCCGATTCCTCGCCTGAGCTGCGTCAGCCTCAGGAATGCATAGCAAGATTCGCTGTGAGAAGAACCATACACGCAGCACGCAATAGACCGTACTTGAACGGTCGCGTGCTATTTCTGAACTCTGACGACGGCCTGGCCCAACAGGCCGCTGTGTTCAGGTGCCGCAAGGGCGATGTACTGTAACCTCGGGCAGTGCTGCGTTCCGTTGAAAAAGCTGCGGCAGCAGTTTAATCTAGCAAGTAGGGAAAGCACGTGTAGCAACACAACAGATTCTTGAGAAAGCGCAAACTGTCTATCTCTAATATGAGAGACTTACCAAGTTTCCTGTAACATTACTTGCAACGTGCCTCGGTAGCGCAGTAGGTAGCGCGTAAGTCTCATAATCTTAAGGTCGTGAGTTCGATCCTCACCCGGGGCATTTAATTTGCTGTACATCATGGCTGAATTAACGGCGTTGCTGTTGCTAGGGAACGAACTTAATTGTCGTTCGTTATCCACAAGGAGTCTACGCCCCAGCGTCAATATGTTTATTTCCAATTATGACAACGTACAACTTTGATCTTTCTCTTCCCTTGTTAGGAGTAAAATAATGAATAGTCAATTTCGAGCTGTGCGCCATGCCAGTCTGTAGGCGCAAATATGCTCGCAAACGGAGAACTGCACTGAGTCCAGATTCAGCACGAAATACGAGAGGAGACGGAGAAAACCTCACGCTTATCGAGCAAATCCGGTGTGGTCTAGTGGCTAGGATACCTGGCTTTCACCCAGGAGGCCCGGGTTCGATTCCCGGTACCGGAACGGAAGTTTTTGCGCACACAACGCTCCACGTTTTGGCCTTCGAACTGTCGTTTGTCGCCCACCTTGCGAAGCTTCGACCGAACGTAATCGGGGAAAACAGGCACATGATGCAATTACTGTCGGCACCGGAATAAAGGGAGAAGAGGCTCTGGTCCGCTGTTGGGCTGCTACCAGCGTCAGTGGGAAGTCGGTGAAGTCGCCAGTTGCGCCAGAAGCCAGAAATTACCGTAGTACGCCTACACACGCGTTCCAGTTATTTACATTGCTTGCAGCCGCTCCATCCACAACGAGCGTGAGCCCGGATAGCTCAGTCGGTAGAGCATTAGGCTTTTAACCTAAGGGTCCAGGGTTCAAGTCCCTGTCCGGGCGAAGATTTTAACGTTTCCGTAATGGCTCGTCTCGTAGCGATGGTAACCCTGCCGTAATCAGTACACGGAGTTCGTTTCCTGTCAACAGTCTGCGCAGACCGGTTGGATTCTTCACGATTCCAGGGAAACTTCAGTTACGAGCAGTCGTGGCCGAGTGGTTAAGGCGTCTGACTAGAAATCAGATTCTCTCTGGGAGCGTAGGTTCGAGTCCTACCGACTGCGTCGGTTTTTTCTTTAAGAACAACGAGCAGAAAATTTCGCAGATTGCCTGTCGTTTTGGTACCTCTCCACACCTCGCCTCTCTCAGCCGTTTATAGTGCCTGTCCTTTTGATAAGGGCGAATTCCAAGCGTCAGCTTTCGCGTCAGCCGAGCAAAGTCGGGACATACGACAGGATGGTCTGCGTGGAGCTACGACGAAAAAAACCTTCATTTAACAGCACGCGGCTCACATACTCATACGAAAAAACCAGCGCCACTTGCGGTGGCCGGGAATCGAACCCGGATCAACTGCTTGGAAGGCAACTATGCTCACCATTACACCACCACCGCACAGGCGCTGCTCGCAACGCCCCGCTGTGTCGGCTTCCTGCCCGCCAGCAGCGGCCCACGGTGATAGTAGCTGCAGGCGCTTTACGAGGTAGGAGGGTGCATCCACACGCATTCGGGTAGCGCCTCCACGCACGCTGCGTCTTTGGGCAAGACTAGTCGCCGCGGCCGCAAGGTTACTCACACGATAGAGATGAGCATTCGTTTTAAGGCAGTGTAGTGGAGCACTCCGCGTGTGTAGCACTTTTTTCGGTTGTATCCGACGTCGCTGGGTGGCAATCCCACTTTCCCCTGCAGAAAAGTACTCGGGAAGCACGGGCAGCTTGTCGAGCATCGGTGGTTCAATGGCATGTGCCTCAGTAGTGCAGTAGGCAGCGCGTAAGTCTCATAATCTTAAGGCTTGCCGGCACGATAGCTCAGCGTGTTCGGTCTGAGAGTTATCTGCCCTCTGTAATAAAATACCGAGTCAACGATGAACATGAACGGGCGCCATCGGACGTCCGCCCCCAACAAATGCAACGAAAGAAATGAGAACAAAAAAAAAAAAAAATTGGTGAATGCTCGTTTAGCATGCGGACGGCACGGGTTCGAATCCCGGCCGATGCATCGTTCTGCTGTTCTCGCTATAATGCTGCCGCGCCGATTCCTCGCCTGAGCTGCGTCAGCCTCAGGAATGCATAGCAAGATTCGCTGTGAGAAGAACCATACACGCAGCACGCAATAGACCGTACTTGAACGGTCGCGTGCTATTTCTGAACTCTGACGACGGCCTGGCCCAACAGGCCGCTGTGTTCAGGTGCCGCAAGGGCGATGTACTGTAACCTCGGGCAGTGCTGCGTTCCGTTGAAAAAGCTGCGGCAGCAGTTTAATCTAGCAAGTAGGGAAAGCACGTGTAGCAACACAACAGATTCTTGAGAAAGCGCAAACTGTCTATCTCTAATATGAGAGACTTACCAAGTTTCCTGTAACATTACTTGCAACGTGCCTCGGTAGCGCAGTAGGTAGCGCGTAAGTCTCATAATCTTAAGGTCGTGAGTTCGATCCTCACCCGGGGCATTTAATTTGCTGTACATCATGGCTGAATTAACGGCGTTGCTGTTGCTAGGGAACGAACTTAATTGTCGTTCGTTATCCACAAGGAGTCTACGCCCCAGCGTCAATATGTTTATTTCCAATTATGACAACGTACAACTTTGATCTTTCTCTTCCCTTGTTAGGAGTAAAATAATGAATAGTCAATTTCGAGCTGTGCGCCATGCCAGTCTGTAGGCGCAAATATGCTCGCAAACGGAGAACTGCACTGAGTCCAGATTCAGCACGAAATACGAGAGGAGACGGAGAAAACCTCACGCTTATCGAGCAAATCCGGTGTGGTCTAGTGGCTAGGATACCTGGCTTTCACCCAGGAGGCCCGGGTTCGATTCCCGGTACCGGAACGGAAGTTTTTGCGCACACAACGCTCCACGTTTTGGCCTTCGAACTGTCGTTTGTCGCCCACCTTGCGAAGCTTCGACCGAACGTAATCGGGGAAAACAGGCACATGATGCAATTACTGTCGGCACCGGAATAAAGGGAGAAGAGGCTCTGGTCCGCTGTTGGGCTGCTACCAGCGTCAGTGGGAAGTCGGTGAAGTCGCCAGTTGCGCCAGAAGCCAGAAATTACCGTAGTACGCCTACACACGCGTTCCAGTTATTTACATTGCTTGCAGCCGCTCCATCCACAACGAGCGTGAGCCCGGATAGCTCAGTCGGTAGAGCATTAGGCTTTTAACCTAAGGGTCCAGGGTTCAAGTCCCTGTCCGGGCGAAGATTTTAACGTTTCCGTAATGGCTCGTCTCGTAGCGATGGTAACCCTGCCGTAATCAGTACACGGAGTTCGTTTCCTGTCAACAGTCTGCGCAGACCGGTTGGATTCTTCACGATTCCAGGGAAACTTCAGTTACGAGCAGTCGTGGCCGAGTGGTTAAGGCGTCTGACTAGAAATCAGATTCCCTCTGGGAGCGTAGGTTCGAGTCCTACCGACTGCGTCGGTTTTTTCTTTAAGAACAACGAGCAGAAAATTTCGCAGATTGCCTGTCGTTTTGGTACCTCTCCACACCTCGCCTCTCTCAGCCGTTTATAGTGCCTGTCCTTTTGATAAGGGCGAATTCCAAGCGTCAGCTTTCGCGTCAGCCGAGCAAAGTCGGGACATACGACAGGATGGTCTGCGTGGAGCTACGACGAAAAAAACCTTCATTTAACAGCACGCGGCTCACATACTCATACGAAAAAACCAGCGCCACTTGCGGTGGCCGGGAATCGAACCCGGATCAACTGCTTGGAAGGCAACTATGCTCACCATTACACCACCACCGCACAGGCGCTGCTCGCAACGCCCCGCTGTGTCGGCTTCCTGCCCGCCAGCAGCGGCCCACGGTGATAGTAGCTGCAGGCGCTTTACGAGGTAGGAGGGTGCATCCACACGCATTCGGGTAGCGCCTCCACGCACGCTGCGTCTTTGGGCAAGACTAGTCGCCGCGGCCGCAAGGTTACTCACACGATAGAGATGAGCATTCGTTTTAAGGCAGTGTAGTGGAGCACTCCGCGTGTGTAGCACTTTTTTCGGTTGTATCCGACGTCGCTGGGTGGCAATCCCACTTTCCCCTGCAGAAAAGTACTCGGGAAGCACGGGCAGCTTGTCGAGCATCGGTGGTTCAATGGCATGTGCCTCAGTAGTGCAGTAGGCAGCGCGTAAGTCTCATAATCTTAAGGCTTGCCGGCACGATAGCTCAGCGTGTTCGGTCTGAGAGTTATCTGCCCTCTGTAATAAAAGACCGAGTCAACGATGAACATGAACGGGCGCCATCGGACGTCCGCCCCCAACAAATGCAACGAAAGAAATGAGAACAAAAAAAAAAAAAAAAATTGGTGAATGCTCGTTTAGCATGCGGACGGCACGGGTTCGAATCCCGGCCGATGCATCGTTCTGCTGTTCTCGCTATAATGCTGCCGCGCCGATTCCTCGCCTGAGCTGCGTCAGCCTCAGGAATGCATAGCAAGATTCGCTGTGAGAAGAACCATACACGCAGCACGCAATAGACCGTACTTGAACGGTCGCGTGCTATTTCTGAACTCTGACGACGGCCTGGCCCAACAGGCCGCTGTGTTCAGGTGCCGCAAGGGCGATGTACTGTAACCTCGGGCAGTGCTGCGTTCCGTTGAAAAAGCTGCGGCAGCAGTTTAATCTAGCAAGTAGGGAAAGCACGTGTAGCAACACAACAGATTCTTGAGAAAGCGCAAACTGTCTATCTCTAATATGAGAGACTTACCAAGTTTCCTGTAACATTACTTGCAACGTGCCTCGGTAGCGCAGTAGGTAGCGCGTAAGTCTCATAATCTTAAGGTCGTGAGTTCGATCCTCACCCGGGGCATTTAATTTGCTGTACATCATGGCTGAATTAACGGCGTTGCTGTTGCTAGGGAACGAACTTAATTGTCGTTCGTTATCCACAAGGAGTCTACGCCCCAGCGTCAATATGTTTATTTCCAATTATGACAACGTACAACTTTGATCTTTCTCTTCCCTTGTTAGGAGTAAAATAATGAATAGTCAATTTCGAGCTGTGCGCCATGCCAGTCTGTAGGCGCAAATATGCTCGCAAACGGAGAACTGCACTGAGTCCAGATTCAGCACGAAATACGAGAGGAGACGGAGAAAACCTCACGCTTATCGAGCAAATCCGGTGTGGTCTAGTGGCTAGGATACCTGGCTTTCACCCAGGAGGCCCGGGTTCGATTCCCGGTACCGGAACGGAAGTTTTTGCGCACACAACGCTCCACGTTTTGGCCTTCGAACTGTCGTTTGTCGCCCACCTTGCGAAGCTTCGACCGAACGTAATCGGGGAAAACAGGCACATGATGCAATTACTGTCGGCACCGGAATAAAGGGAGAAGAGGCTCTGGTCCGCTGTTGGGCTGCTACCAGCGTCAGTGGGAAGTCGGTGAAGTCGCCAGTTGCGCCAGAAGCCAGAAATTACCGTAGTACGCCTACACACGCGTTCCAGTTATTTACATTGCTTGCAGCCGCTCCATCCACAACGAGCGTGAGCCCGGATAGCTCAGTCGGTAGAGCATTAGGCTTTTAACCTAAGGGTCCAGGGTTCAAGTCCCTGTCCGGGCGAAGATTTTAACGTTTCCGTAATGGCTCGTCTCGTAGCGATGGTAACCCTGCCGTAATCAGTACACGGAGTTCGTTTCCTGTCAACAGTCTGCGCAGAACGGTTGGATTCTTCACGATTCCAGGGAAACTTCAGTTACGAGCAGTCGTGGCCGAGTGGTTAAGGCGTCTGACTAGAAATCAGGTTCCCTCTGGGAGCGTAGGTTCGAGTCCTACCGACTGCGTCGGTTTTTTCTTTAAGAACAACGAGCAGAAAATTTCGCAGATTGCCTGTCGTTTTGGTACCTCTCCACACCTCGCCTCTCTCAGCCGTTTATAGTGCCTGTCCTTTTGATAAGGGCGAATTCCAAGCGTCAGCTTTCGCGTCAGCCGAGCAAAGTCGGGACATACGACAGGATGGTCTGCGTGGAGCTACGACGAAAAAAACCTTCATTTAACAGCACGCGGCTCACATACTCATACGAAAAAACCAGCGCCACTTGCGGTGGCCGGGAATCGAACCCGGATCAACTGCTTGGAAGGCAACTATGCTCACCATTACACCACCACCGCACAGGCGCTGCTCGCAACGCCCCGCTGTGTCGGCTTCCTGCCCGCCAGCAGCGGCCCACGGTGATAGTAGCTGCAGGCGCTTTACGAGGTAGGAGGGTGCATCCACACGCATTCGGGTAGCGCCTCCACGCACGCTGCGTCTTTGGGCAAGACTAGTCGCCGCGGCCGCAAGGTTACTCACACGATAGAGATGAGCATTCGTTTTAAGGCAGTGTAGTGGAGCACTCCGCGTGTGTAGCACTTTTTTCGGTTGTATCCGACGTCGCTGGGTGGCAATCCCACTTTCCCCTGCAGAAAAGTACTCGGGAAGCACGGGCAGCTTGTCGAGCATCGGTGGTTCAATGGCATGTGCCTCAGTAGTGCAGTAGGCAGCGCGTAAGTCTCATAATCTTAAGGCTTGCCGGCACGATAGCTCAGCGTGTTCGGTCTGAGAGTTATCTGCCCTCTGTAATAAAAGACCGAGTCAACGATGAACATGAACGGGCGCCATCGGACGTCCGCCCCCAACAAATGCAACGAAAGAAATGAGAACAAAAAAAAAAAAAAAAAAAAATTGGTGAATGCTCGTTTAGCATGCGGACGGCACGGGTTCGAATCCCGGCCGATGCATCGTTCTGCTGTTCTCGCTATAATGCTGCCGCGCCGATTCCTCGCCTGAGCTGCGTCAGCCTCAGGAATGCATAGCAAGATTCGCTGTGAGAAGAACCATACACGCAGCACGCAATAGACCGTACTTGAACGGTCGCGTGCTATTTCTGAACTCTGACGACGGCCTGGCCCAACAGGCCGCTGTGTTCAGGTGCCGCAAGGGCGATGTACTGTAACCTCGGGCAGTGCTGCGTTCCGTTGAAAAAGCTGCGGCAGCAGTTTAATCTAGCAAGTAGGGAAAGCACGTGTAGCAACACAACAGATTCTTGAGAAAGCGCAAACTGTCTATCTCTAATATGAGAGACTTACCAAGTTTCCTGTAACATTACTTGCAACGTGCCTCGGTAGCGCAGTAGGTAGCGCGTAAGTCTCATAATCTTAAGGTCGTGAGTTCGATCCTTACCCGGGGCATTTAATTTGCTGTACATCATGGCTGAATTAACGGCGTTGCTGTTGCTAGGGAACGAACTTAATTGTCGTTCGTTATCCACAAGGAGTCTACGCCCCAGCGTCAATATGTTTATTTCCAATTATGACAACGTACAACTTTGATCTTTCTCTTCCCTTGTTAGGAGTAAAATAATGAATAGTCAATTTCGAGCTGTGCGCCATGCCAGTCTGTAGGCGCAAATATGCTCGCAAACGGAGAACTGCACTGAGTCCAGATTCAGCACGAAATACGAGAGGAGACGGAGAAAACCTCACGCTTATCGAGCAAATCCGGTGTGGTCTAGTGGCTAGGATACCTGGCTTTCACCCAGGAGGCCCGGGTTCGATTCCCGGTACCGGAACGGAAGTTTTTGCGCACACAACGCTCCACGTTTTGGCCTTCGAACTGTCGTTTGTCACCCACCTTGCGAAGCTTCGACCGAACGTAATCGGGGAAAACAGGCACATGATGCAATTACTGTCGGCACCGGAATAAAGGGAGAAGAGGCTCTGGTCCGCTGTTGGGCTGCTACCAGCGTCAGTGGGAAGTCGGTGAAGTCGCCAGTTGCGCCAGAAGCCAGAAATTACCGTAGTACGCCTACACACGCGTTCCAGTTATTTACATTGCTTGCAGCCGCTCCATCCACAACGAGCGTGAGCCCGGATAGCTCAGTCGGTAGAGCATTAGGCTTTTAACCTAAGGGTCCAGGGTTCAAGTCCCTGTCCGGGCGAAGATTTTAACGTTTCCGTAATGGCTCGTCTCGTAGCGATGGTAACCCTGCCGTAATCAGTACACGGAGTTCGTTTCCTGTCAACAGTCTGCGCAGACCGGTTGGATTCTTCACGATTCCAGGGAAACTTTAGTTACGAGCAGTCGTGGCCGAGTGGTTAAGGCGTCTGACTAGAAATCAGATTCCCTCTGGGAGCGTAGGTTCGAGTCCTACCGACTGCGTCGGTTTTTTCTTTAAGAACAACGAGCAGAAAATTTCGCAGATTGCCTGTCGTTTTGGTACCTCTCCACACCTCGCCTCTCTCAGCCGTTTATAGTGCCTGTCCTTTTGATAAGGGCGAATTCCAAGCGTCAGCTTTCGCGTCAGCCGAGCAAAGTCGGGACATACGACAGGATGGTCTGCGTGGAGCTACGACGAAAAAAACCTTCATTTAACAGCACGCGGCTCACATACTCATACGAAAAAACCAGCGCCACTTGCGGTGGCCGGGAATCGAACCCGGATCAACTGCTTGGAAGGCAACTATGCTCACCATTACACCACCACCGCACAGGCGCTGCTCGCAACGCCCCGCTGTGTCGGCTTCCTGCCCGCCAGCAGCGGCCCACGGTGATAGTAGCTGCAGGCGCTTTACGAGGTAGGAGGGTGCATCCACACGCATTCGGGTAGCGCCTCCACGCACGCTGCGTCTTTGGGCAAGACTAGTCGCCGCGGCCGCAAGGTTACTCACACGATAGAGATGAGCATTCGTTTTAAGGCAGTGTAGTGGAGCACTCCGCGTGTGTAGCACTTTTTTCGGTTGTATCCGACGTCGCTGGGTGGCAATCCCACTTTCCCCTGCAGAAAAGTACTCGGGAAGCACGGGCAGCTTGTCGAGCATCGGTGGTTCAATGGCATGTGCCTCAGTAGTGCAGTAGGCAGCGCGTAAGTCTCATAATCTTAAGGCTTGCCGGCACGATAGCTCAGCGTGTTCGGTCTGAGAGTTATCTGCCCTCTGTAATAAAAGACCGAGTCAACGATGAACATGAACGGGCGCCATCGGACGTCCGCCCCCAACAAATGCAACGAAAGAAATGAGAACAAAAAAAAAAAAAAAAAAAATTGGTGAATGCTCGTTTAGCATGCGGACGGCACGGGTTCGAATCCCGGCCGATGCATCGTTCTGCTGTTCTCGCTATAATGCTGCCGCGCCGATTCCTCGCCTGAGCTGCGTCAGCCTCAGGAATGCATAGCAAGATTCGCTGTGAGAAGAACCATACACGCAGCACGCAATAGACCGTACTTGAACGGTCGCGTGCTATTTCTGAACTCTGACGACGGCCTGGCCCAACAGGCCGCTGTGTTCAGGTGCCGCAAGGGCGATGTACTGTAACCTCGGGCAGTGCTGCGTTCCGTTGAAAAAGCTGCGGCAGCAGTTTAATCTAGCAAGTAGGGAAAGCACGTGTAGCAACACAACAGATTCTTGAGAAAGCGCAAACTGTCTATCTCTAATATGAGAGACTTACCAAGTTTCCTGTAACATTACTTGCAACGTGCCTCGGTAGCGCAGTAGGTAGCGCGTAAGTCTCATAATCTTAAGGTCGTGAGTTCGATCCTTACCCGGGGCATTTAATTTGCTGTACATCATGGCTGAATTAACGGCGTTGCTGTTGCTAGGGAACGAACTTAATTGTCGTTCGTTATCCACAAGGAGTCTACGCCCCAGCGTCAATATGTTTATTTCCAATTATGACAACGTACAACTTTGATCTTTCTCTTCCCTTGTTAGGAGTAAAATAATGAATAGTCAATTTCGAGCTGTGCGCCATGCCAGTCTGTAGGCGCAAATATGCTCGCAAACGGAGAACTGCACTGAGTCCAGATTCAGCACGAAATACGAGAGGAGACGGAGAAAACCTCACGCTTATCGAGCAAATCCGGTGTGGTCTAGTGGCTAGGATACCTGGCTTTCACCCAGGAGGCCCGGGTTCGATTCCCGGTACCGGAACGGAAGTTTTTGCGCACACAACGCTCCACGTTTTGGCCTTCGAACTGTCGTTTGTCACCCACCTTGCGAAGCTTCGACCGAACGTAATCGGGGAAAACAGGCACATGATGCAATTACTGTCGGCACCGGAATAAAGGGAGAAGAGGCTCTGGTCCGCTGTTGGGCTGCTACCAGCGTCAGTGGGAAGTCGGTGAAGTCGCCAGTTGCGCCAGAAGCCAGAAATTACCGTAGTACGCCTACACACGCGTTCCAGTTATTTACATTGCTTGCAGCCGCTCCATCCACAACGAGCGTGAGCCCGGATAGCTCAGTCGGTAGAGCATTAGGCTTTTAACCTAAGGGTCCAGGGTTCAAGTCCCTGTCCGGGCGAAGATTTTAACGTTTCCGTAATGGCTCGTCTCGTAGCGATGGTAACCCTGCCGTAATCAGTACACGGAGTTCGTTTCCTGTCAACAGTCTGCGCAGACCGGTTGGATTCTTCACGATTCCAGGGAAACTTCAGTTACGAGCAGTCGTGGCCGAGTGGTTAAGGCGTCTGACTAGAAATCAGATTCCCTCTGGGAGCGTAGGTTCGAGTCCTACCGACTGCGTCGGTTTTTTCTTTAAGAACAACGAGCAGAAAATTTCGCAGATTGCCTGTCGTTTTGGTACCTCTCCACACCTCGCCTCTCTCAGCCGTTTATAGTGCCTGTCCTTTTGATAAGGGCGAATTCCAAGCGTCAGCTTTCGCGTCAGCCGAGCAAAGTCGGGACATACGACAGGATGGTCTGCGTGGAGCTACGACGAAAAAAACCTTCATTTAACAGCACGCGGCTCACATACTCATACGAAAAAACCAGCGCCACTTGCGGTGGCCGGGAATCGAACCCGGATCAACTGCTTGGAAGGCAACTATGCTCACCATTACACCACCACCGCACAGGCGCTGCTCGCAACGCCCCGCTGTGTCGGCTTCCTGCCCGCCAGCAGCGGCCCACGGTGATAGTAGCTGCAGGCGCTTTACGAGGTAGGAGGGTGCATCCACACGCATTCGGGTAGCGCCTCCACGCACGCTGCGTCTTTGGGCAAGACTAGTCGCCGCGGCCGCAAGGTTACTCACACGATAGAGATGAGCATTCGTTTTAAGGCAGTGTAGTGGAGCACTCCGCGTGTGTAGCACTTTTTTCGGTTGTATCCGACGTCGCTGGGTGGCAATCCCACTTTCCCCTGCAGAAAAGTACTCGGGAAGCACGGGCAGCTTGTCGAGCATCGGTGGTTCAATGGCATGTGCCTCAGTAGTGCAGTAGGCAGCGCGTAAGTCTCATAATCTTAAGGCTTGCCGGCACGATAGCTCAGCGTGTTCGGTCTGAGAGTTATCTGCCCTCTGTAATAAAAGACCGAGTCAACGATGAACATGAACGGGCGCCATCGGACGTCCGCCCCCAACAAATGCAACGAAAGAAATGAGAACAAAAAAAAAAAAAAAAATTGGTGAATGCTCGTTTAGCATGCGGACGGCACGGGTTCGAATCCCGGCCGATGCATCGTTCTGCTGTTCTCGCTATAATGCTGCCGCGCCGATTCCTCGCCTGAGCTGCGTCAGCCTCAGGAATGCATAGCAAGATTCGCTGTGAGAAGAACCATACACGCAGCACGCAATAGACCGTACTTGAACGGTCGCGTGCTATTTCTGAACTCTGACGACGGCCTGGCCCAACAGGCCGCTGTGTTCAGGTGCCGCAAGGGCGATGTACTGTAACCTCGGGCAGTGCTGCGTTCCGTTGAAAAAGCTGCGGCAGCAGTTTAATCTAGCAAGTAGGGAAAGCACGTGTAGCAACACAACAGATTCTTGAGAAAGCGCAAACTGTCTATCTCTAATATGAGAGACTTACCAAGTTTCCTGTAACATTACTTGCAACGTGCCTCGGTAGCGCAGTAGGTAGCGCGTAAGTCTCATAATCTTAAGGTCGTGAGTTCGATCCTCACCCGGGGCATTTAATTTGCTGTACATCATGGCTGAATTAACGGCGTTGCTGTTGCTAGGGAACGAACTTAATTGTCGTTCGTTATCCACAAGGAGTCTACGCCCCAGCGTCAATATGTTTATTTCCAATTATGACAACGTACAACTTTGATCTTTCTCTTCCCTTGTTAGGAGTAAAATAATGAATAGTCAATTTCGAGCTGTGCGCCATGCCAGTCTGTAGGCGCAAATATGCTCGCAAACGGAGAACTGCACTGAGTCCAGATTCAGCACGAAATACGAGAGGAGACGGAGAAAACCTCACGCTTATCGAGCAAATCCGGTGTGGTCTAGTGGCTAGGATACCTGGCTTTCACCCAGGAGGCCCGGGTTCGATTCCCGGTACCGGAACGGAAGTTTTTGCGCACACAACGCTCCACGTTTTGGCCTTCGAACTGTCGTTTGTCGCCCACCTTGCGAAGCTTCGACCGAACGTAATCGGGGAAAACAGGCACATGATGCAATTACTGTCGGCACCGGAATAAAGGGAGAAGAGGCTCTGGTCCGCTGTTGGGCTGCTACCAGCGTCAGTGGGAAGTCGGTGAAGTCGCCAGTTGCGCCAGAAGCCAGAAATTACCGTAGTACGCCTACACACGCGTTCCAGTTATTTACATTGCTTGCAGCCGCTCCATCCACAACGAGCGTGAGCCCGGATAGCTCAGTCGGTAGAGCATTAGGCTTTTAACCTAAGGGTCCAGGGTTCAAGTCCCTGTCCGGGCGAAGATTTTAACGTTTCCGTAATGGCTCGTCTCGTAGCGATGGTAACCCTGCCGTAATCAGTACACGGAGTTCGTTTCCTGTCAACAGTCTGCGCAGACCGGTTGGATTCTTCACGATTCCAGGGAAACTTCAGTTACGAGCAGTCGTGGCCGAGTGGTTAAGGCGTCTGACTAGAAATCAGATTCCCTCTGGGAGCGTAGGTTCGAGTCCTACCGACTGCGTCGGTTTTTTCTTTAAGAACAACGAGCAGAAAATTTCGCAGATTGCCTGTCGTTTTGGTACCTCTCCACACCTCGCCTCTCTCAGCCGTTTATAGTGCCTGTCCTTTTGATAAGGGCGAATTCCAAGCGTCAGCTTTCGCGTCAGCCGAGCAAAGTCGGGACATACGACAGGATGGTCTGCGTGGAGCTACGACGAAAAAAACCTTCATTTAACAGCACGCGGCTCACATACTCATACGAAAAAACCAGCGCCACTTGCGGTGGCCGGGAATCGAACCCGGATCAACTGCTTGGAAGGCAACTATGCTCACCATTACACCACCACCGCACAGGCGCTGCTCGCAACGCCCCGCTGTGTCGGCTTCCTGCCCGCCAGCAGCGGCCCACGGTGATAGTAGCTGCAGGCGCTTTACGAGGTAGGAGGGTGCATCCACACGCATTCGGGTAGCGCCTCCACGCACGCTGCGTCTTTGGGCAAGACTAGTCGCCGCGGCCGCAAGGTTACTCACACGATAGAGATGAGCATTCGTTTTAAGGCAGTGTAGTGGAGCACTCCGCGTGTGTAGCACTTTTTTCGGTTGTATCCGACGTCGCTGGGTGGCAATCCCACTTTCCCCTGCAGAAAAGTACTCGGGAAGCACGGGCAGCTTGTCGAGCATCGGTGGTTCAATGGCATGTGCCTCAGTAGTGCAGTAGGCAGCGCGTAAGTCTCATAATCTTAAGGCTTGCCGGCACGATAGCTCAGCGTGTTCGGTCTGAGAGTTATCTGCCCTCTGTAATAAAAGACCGAGTCAACGATGAACATGAACGGGCGCCATCGGACGTCCGCCCCCAACAAATGCAACGAAAGAAATGAGAACAAAAAAAAAAAAAAAAAAAAATTGGTGAATGCTCGTTTAGCATGCGGACGGCACGGGTTCGAATCCCGGCCGATGCATCGTTCTGCTGTTCTCGCTATAATGCTGCCGCGCCGATTCCTCGCCTGAGCTGCGTCAGCCTCAGGAATGCATAGCAAGATTCGCTGTGAGAAGAACCATACACGCAGCACGCAATAGACCGTACTTGAACGGTCGCGTGCTATTTCTGAACTCTGACGACGGCCTGGCCCAACAGGCCGCTGTGTTCAGGTGCCGCAAGGGCGATGTACTGTAACCTCGGGCAGTGCTGCGTTCCGTTGAAAAAGCTGCGGCAGCAGTTTAATCTAGCAAGTAGGGAAAGCACGTGTAGCAACACAACAGATTCTTGAGAAAGCGCAAACTGTCTATCTCTAATATGAGAGACTTACCAAGTTTCCTGTAACATTACTTGCAACGTGCCTCGGTAGCGCAGTAGGTAGCGCGTAAGTCTCATAATCTTAAGGTCGTGAGTTCGATCCTCACCCGGGGCATTTAATTTGCTGTACATCATGGCTGAATTAACGGCGTTGCTGTTGCTAGGGAACGAACTTAATTGTCGTTCGTTATCCACAAGGAGTCTACGCCCCAGCGTCAATATGTTTATTTCCAATTATGACAACGTACAACTTTGATCTTTCTCTTCCCTTGTTAGGAGTAAAATAATGAATAGTCAATTTCGAGCTGTGCGCCATGCCAGTCTGTAGGCGCAAATATGCTCGCAAACGGAGAACTGCACTGAGTCCAGATTCAGCACGAAATACGAGAGGAGACGGAGAAAACCTCACGCTTATCGAGCAAATCCGGTGTGGTCTAGTGGCTAGGATACCTGGCTTTCACCCAGGAGGCCCGGGTTCGATTCCCGGTACCGGAACGGAAGTTTTTGCGCACACAACGCTCCACGTTTTGGCCTTCGAACTGTCGTTTGTCGCCCACCTTGCGAAGCTTCGACCGAACGTAATCGGGGAAAACAGGCACATGATGCAATTACTGTCGGCACCGGAATAAAGGGAGAAGAGGCTCTGGTCCGCTGTTGGGCTGCTACCAGCGTCAGTGGGAAGTCGGTGAAGTCGCCAGTTGCGCCAGAAGCCAGAAATTACCGTAGTACGCCTACACACGCGTTCCAGTTATTTACATTGCTTGCAGCCGCTCCATCCACAACGAGCGTGAGCCCGGATAGCTCAGTCGGTAGAGCATTAGGCTTTTAACCTAAGGGTCCAGGGTTCAAGTCCCTGTCCGGGCGAAGATTTTAACGTTTCCGTAATGGCTCGTCTCGTAGCGATGGTAACCCTGCCGTAATCAGTACACGGAGTTCGTTTCCTGTCAACAGTCTGCGCAGACCGGTTGGATTCTTCACGATTCCAGGGAAACTTCAGTTACGAGCAGTCGTGGCCGAGTGGTTAAGGCGTCTGACTAGAAATCAGATTCCCTCTGGGAGCGTAGGTTCGAGTCCTACCGACTGCGTCGGTTTTTTCTTTAAGAACAACGAGCAGAAAATTTCGCAGATTGCCTGTCGTTTTGGTACCTCTCCACACCTCGCCTCTCTCAGCCGTTTATAGTGCCTGTCCTTTTGATAAGGGCGAATTCCAAGCGTCAGCTTTCGCGTCAGCCGAGCAAAGTCGGGACATACGACAGGATGGTCTGCGTGGAGCTACGACGAAAAAAACCTTCATTTAACAGCACGCGGCTCACATACTCATACGAAAAAACCAGCGCCACTTGCGGTGGCCGGGAATCGAACCCGGATCAACTGCTTGGAAGGCAACTATGCTCACCATTACACCACCACCGCACAGGCGCTGCTCGCAACGCCCCGCTGTGTCGGCTTCCTGCCCGCCAGCAGCGGCCCACGGTGATAGTAGCTGCAGGCGCTTTACGAGGTAGGAGGGTGCATCCACACGCATTCGGGTAGCGCCTCCACGCACGCTGCGTCTTTGGGCAAGACTAGTCGCCGCGGCCGCAAGGTTACTCACACGATAGAGATGAGCATTCGTTTTAAGGCAGTGTAGCGGAGCACTCCGCGTGTGTAGCACTTTTTTCGGTTGTATCCGACGTCGCTGGGTGGCAATCCCACTTTCCCCTGCAGAAAAGTACTCGGGAAGCACGGGCAGCTTGTCGAGCATCGGTGGTTCAATGGCATGTGCCTCAGTAGTGCAGTAGGCAGCGCGTAAGTCTCATAATCTTAAGGCTTGCCGGCACGATAGCTCAGCGTGTTCGGTCTGAGAGTTATCTGCCCTCTGTAATAAAAGACCGAGTCAACGATGAACATGAACGGGCGCCATCGGACGTCCGCCCCCAACAAATGCAACGAAAGAAATGAGAACAAAAAAAAAAAAAAAAAAATTGGTGAATGCTCGTTTAGCATGCGGACGGCACGGGTTCGAATCCCGGCCGATGCATCGTTCTGCTGTTCTCGCTATAATGCTGCCGCGCCGATTCCTCGCCTGAGCTGCGTCAGCCTCAGGAATGCATAGCAAGATTCGCTGTGAGAAGAACCATACACGCAGCACGCAATAGACCGTACTTGAACGGTCGCGTGCTATTTCTGAACTCTGACGACGGCCTGGCCCAACAGGCCGCTGTGTTCAGGTGCCGCAAGGGCGATGTACTGTAACCTCGGGCAGTGCTGCGTTCCGTTGAAAAAGCTGCGGCAGCAGTTTAATCTAGCAAGTAGGGAAAGCACGTGTAGCAACACAACAGATTCTTGAGAAAGCGCAAACTGTCTATCTCTAATATGAGAGACTTACCAAGTTTCCTGTAACATTACTTGCAACGTGCCTCGGTAGCGCAGTAGGTAGCGCGTAAGTCTCATAATCTTAAGGTCGTGAGTTCGATCCTCACCCGGGGCATTTAATTTGCTGTACATCATGGCTGAATTAACGGCGTTGCTGTTGCTAGGGAACGAACTTAATTGTCGTTCGTTATCCACAAGGAGTCTACGCCCCAGCGTCAATATGTTTATTTCCAATTATGACAACGTACAACTTTGATCTTTCTCTTCCCTTGTTAGGAGTAAAATAATGAATAGTCAATTTCGAGCTGTGCGCCATGCCAGTCTGTAGGCGCAAATATGCTCGCAAACGGAGAACTGCACTGAGTCCAGATTCAGCACGAAATACGAGAGGAGACGGAGAAAACCTCACGCTTATCGAGCAACTCCGGTGTGGTCTAGTGGCTAGGATACCTGGCTTTCACCCAGGAGGCCCGGGTTCGATTCCCGGTACCGGAACGGAAGTTTTTGCGCACACAACGCTCCACGTTTTGGCCTTCGAACTGTCGTTTGTCGCCCACCTTGCGAAGCTTCGACCGAACGTAATCGGGGAAAACAGGCACATGATGCAATTACTGTCGGCACCGGAATAAAGGGAGAAGAGGCTCTGGTCCGCTGTTGGGCTGCTACCAGCGTCAGTGGGAAGTCGGTGAAGTCGCCAGTTGCGCCAGAAGCCAGAAATTACCGTAGTACGCCTACACACGCGTTCCAGTTATTTACATTGCTTGCAGCCGCTCCATCCACAACGAGCGTGAGCCCGGATAGCTCAGTCGGTAGAGCATTAGGCTTTTAACCTAAGGGTCCAGGGTTCAAGTCCCTGTCCGGGCGAAGATTTTAACGTTTCCGTAATGGCTCGTCTCGTAGCGATGGTAACCCTGCCGTAATCAGTACACGGAGTTCGTTTCCTGTCAACAGTCTGCGCAGACCGGTTGGATTCTTCACGATTCCAGGGAAACTTCAGTTACGAGCAGTCGTGGCCGAGTGGTTAAGGCGTCTGACTAGAAATCAGATTCCCTCTGGGAGCGTAGGTTCGAGTCCTACCGACTGCGTCGGTTTTTTCTTTAAGAACAACGAGCAGAAAATTTCGCAGATTGCCTGTCGTTTTGGTACCTCTCCACACCTCGCCTCTCTCAGCCGTTTATAGTGCCTGTCCTTTTGATAAGGGCGAATTCCAAGCGTCAGCTTTCGCGTCAGCCGAGCAAAGTCGGGACATACGACAGGATGGTCTGCGTGGAGCTACGACGAAAAAAACCTTCATTTAACAGCACGCGGCTCACATACTCATACGAAAAAACCAGCGCCACTTGCGGTGGCCGGGAATCGAACCCGGATCAACTGCTTGGAAGGCAACTATGCTCACCATTACACCACCACCGCACAGGCGCTGCTCGCAACGCCCCGCTGTGTCGGCTTCCTGCCCGCCAGCAGCGGCCCACGGTGATAGTAGCTGCAGGCGCTTTACGAGGTAGGAGGGTGCATCCACACGCATTCGGGTAGCGCCTCCACGCACGCTGCGTCTTTGGGCAAGACTAGTCGCCGCGGCCGCAAGGTTACTCACACGATAGAGATGAGCATTCGTTTTAAGGCAGTGTAGTGGAGCACTCCGCGTGTGTAGCACTTTTTTCGGTTGTATCCGACGTCGCTGGGTGGCAATCCCACTTTCCCCTGCAGAAAAGTACTCGGGAAGCACGGGCAGCTTGTCGAGCATCGGTGGTTCAATGGCATGTGCCTCAGTAGTGCAGTAGGCAGCGCGTAAGTCTCATAATCTTAAGGCTTGCCGGCACGATAGCTCAGCGTGTTCGGTCTGAGAGTTATCTGCCCTCTGTAATAAAAGACCGAGTCAACGATGAACATGAACGGGCGCCATCGGACGTCCGCCCCCAACAAATGCAACGAAAGAAATGAGAACAAAAAAAAAAAAAAATTGGTGAATGCTCGCTTAGCATGCGGACGGCACGGGTTCGAATCCCGGCCGATGCATCGTTCTGCTGTTCTCGCTATAATGCTGCCGCGCCGATTCCTCGCCTGAGCTGCGTCAGCCTCAGGAATGCATAGCAAGATTCGCTGTGAGAAGAACCATACACGCAGCACGCAATAGACCGTACTTGAACGGTCGCGTGCTATTTCTGAACTCTGACGACGGCCTGGCCCAACAGGCCGCTGTGTTCAGGTGCCGCAAGGGCGATGTACTGTAACCTCGGGCAGTGCTGCGTTCCGTTGAAAAAGCTGCGGCAGCAGTTTAATCTAGCAAGTAGGGAAAGCACGTGTAGCAACACAACAGATTCTTGAGAAAGCGCAAACTGTCTATCTCTAATATGAGAGACTTACCAAGTTTCCTGTAACATTACTTGCAACGTGCCTCGGTAGCGCAGTAGGTAGCGCGTAAGTCTCATAATCTTAAGGTCGTGAGTTCGATCCTCACCCGGGGCATTTAATTTGCTGTACATCATGGCTGAATTAACGGCGTTGCTGTTGCTAGGGAACGAACTTAATTGTCGTTCGTTATCCACAAGGAGTCTACGCCCCAGCGTCAATATGTTTATTTCCAATTATGACAACGTACAACTTTGATCTTTCTCTTCCCTTGTTAGGAGTAAAATAATGAATAGTCAATTTCGAGCTGTGCGCCATGCCAGTCTGTAGGCGCAAATATGCTCGCAAACGGAGAACTGCACTGAGTCCAGATTCAGCACGAAATACGAGAGGAGACGGAGAAAACCTCACGCTTATCGAGCAACTCCGGTGTGGTCTAGTGGCTAGGATACCTGGCTTTCACCCAGGAGGCCCGGGTTCGATTCCCGGTACCGGAACGGAAGTTTTTGCGCACACAACGCTCCACGTTTTGGCCTTCGAACTGTCGTTTGTCGCCCACCTTGCGAAGCTTCGACCGAACGTAATCGGGGAAAACAGGCACATGATGCAATTACTGTCGGCACCGGAATAAAGGGAGAAGAGGCTCTGGTCCGCTGTTGGGCTGCTACCAGCGTCAGTGGGAAGTCGGTGAAGTCGCCAGTTGCGCCAGAAGCCAGAAATTACCGTAGTACGCCTACACACGCGTTCCAGTTATTTACATTGCTTGCAGCCGCTCCATCCACAACGAGCGTGAGCCCGGATAGCTCAGTCGGTAGAGCATTAGGCTTTTAACCTAAGGGTCCAGGGTTCAAGTCCCTGTCCGGGCGAAGATTTTAACGTTTCCGTAATGGCTCGTCTCGTAGCGATGGTAACCCTGCCGTAATCAGTACACGGAGTTCGTTTCCTGTCAACAGTCTGCGCAGACCGGTTGGATTCTTCACGATTCCAGGGAAACTTCAGTTACGAGCAGTCGTGGCCGAGTGGTTAAGGCGTCTGACTAGAAATCAGATTCCCTCTGGGAGCGTAGGTTCGAGTCCTACCGACTGCGTCGGTTTTTTCTTTAAGAACAACGAGCAGAAAATTTCGCAGATTGCCTGTCGTTTTGGTACCTCTCCACACCTCGCCTCTCTCAGCCGTTTATAGTGCCTGTCCTTTTGATAAGGGCGAATTCCAAGCGTCAGCTTTCGCGTCAGCCGAGCAAAGTCGGGACATACGACAGGATGGTCTGCGTGGAGCTACGACGAAAAAAACCTTCATTTAACAGCACGCGGCTCACATACTCATACGAAAAAACCAGCGCCACTTGCGGTGGCCGGGAATCGAACCCGGATCAACTGCTTGGAAGGCAACTATGCTCACCATTACACCACCACCGCACAGGCGCTGCTCGCAACGCCCCGCTGTGTCGGCTTCCTGCCCGCCAGCAGCGGCCCACGGTGATAGTAGCTGCAGGCGCTTTACGAGGTAGGAGGGTGCATCCACACGCATTCGGGTAGCGCCTCCACGCACGCTGCGTCTTTGGGCAAGACTAGTCGCCGCGGCCGCAAGGTTACTCACACGATAGAGATGAGCATTCGTTTTAAGGCAGTGTAGTGGAGCACTCCGCGTGTGTAGCACTTTTTTCGGTTGTATCCGACGTCGCTGGGTGGCAATCCCACTTTCCCCTGCAGAAAAGTACTCGGGAAGCACGGGCAGCTTGTCGAGCATCGGTGGTTCAATGGCATGTGCCTCAGTAGTGCAGTAGGCAGCGCGTAAGTCTCATAATCTTAAGGCTTGCCGGCACGATAGCTCAGCGTGTTCGGTCTGAGAGTTATCTGCCCTCTGTAATAAAAGACCGAGTCAACGATGAACATGAACGGGCGCCATCGGACGTCCGCCCCCAACAAATGCAACGAAAGAAATGAGAACAAAAAAAAAAAAAAATTGGTGAATGCTCGCTTAGCATGCGGACGGCACGGGTTCGAATCCCGGCCGATGCATCGTTCTGCTGTTCTCGCTATAATGCTGCCGCGCCGATTCCTCGCCTGAGCTGCGTCAGCCTCAGGAATGCATAGCAAGATTCGCTGTGAGAAGAACCATACACGCAGCACGCAATAGACCGTACTTGAACGGTCGCGTGCTATTTCTGAACTCTGACGACGGCCTGGCCCAACAGGCCGCTGTGTTCAGGTGCCGCAAGGGCGATGTACTGTAACCTCGGGCAGTGCTGCGTTCCGTTGAAAAAGCTGCGGCAGCAGTTTAATCTAGCAAGTAGGGAAAGCACGTGTAGCAACACAACAGATTCTTGAGAAAGCGCAAACTGTCTATCTCTAATATGAGAGACTTACCAAGTTTCCTGTAACATTACTTGCAACGTGCCTCGGTAGCGCAGTAGGTAGCGCGTAAGTCTCATAATCTTAAGGTCGTGAGTTCGATCCTCACCCGGGGCATTTAATTTGCTGTACATCATGGCTGAATTAACGGCGTTGCTGTTGCTAGGGAACGAACTTAATTGTCGTTCGTTATCCACAAGGAGTCTACGCCCCAGCGTCAATATGTTTATTTCCAATTATGACAACGTACAACTTTGATCTTTCTCTTCCCTTGTTAGGAGTAAAATAATGAATAGTCAATTTCGAGCTGTGCGCCATGCCAGTCTGTAGGCGCAAATATGCTCGCAAACGGAGAACTGCACTGAGTCCAGATTCAGCACGAAATACGAGAGGAGACGGAGAAAACCTCACGCTTATCGAGCAACTCCGGTGTGGTCTAGTGGCTAGGATACCTGGCTTTCACCCAGGAGGCCCGGGTTCGATTCCCGGTACCGGAACGGAAGTTTTTGCGCACACAACGCTCCACGTTTTGGCCTTCGAACTGTCGTTTGTCGCCCACCTTGCGAAGCTTCGACCGAACGTAATCGGGGAAAACAGGCACATGATGCAATTACTGTCGGCACCGGAATAAAGGGAGAAGAGGCTCTGGTCCGCTGTTGGGCTGCTACCAGCGTCAGTGGGAAGTCGGTGAAGTCGCCAGTTGCGCCAGAAGCCAGAAATTACCGTAGTACGCCTACACACGCGTTCCAGTTATTTACATTGCTTGCAGCCGCTCCATCCACAACGAGCGTGAGCCCGGATAGCTCAGTCGGTAGAGCATTAGGCTTTTAACCTAAGGGTCCAGGGTTCAAGTCCCTGTCCGGGCGAAGATTTTAACGTTTCCGTAATGGCTCGTCTCGTAGCGATGGTAACCCTGCCGTAATCAGTACACGGAGTTCGTTTCCTGTCAACAGTCTGCGCAGACCGGTTGGATTCTTCACGATTCCAGGGAAACTTCAGTTACGAGCAGTCGTGGCCGAGTGGTTAAGGCGTCTGACTAGAAATCAGATTCCCTCTGGGAGCGTAGGTTCGAGTCCTACCGACTGCGTCGGTTTTTTCTTTAAGAACAACGAGCAGAAAATTTCGCAGATTGCCTGTCGTTTTGGTACCTCTCCACACCTCGCCTCTCTCAGCCGTTTATAGTGCCTGTCCTTTTGATAAGGGCGAATTCCAAGCGTCAGCTTTCGCGTCAGCCGAGCAAAGTCGGGACATACGACAGGATGGTCTGCGTGGAGCTACGACGAAAAAAACCTTCATTTAACAGCACGCGGCTCACATACTCATACGAAAAAACCAGCGCCACTTGCGGTGGCCGGGAATCGAACCCGGATCAACTGCTTGGAAGGCAACTATGCTCACCATTACACCACCACCGCACAGGCGCTGCTCGCAACGCCCCGCTGTGTCGGCTTCCTGCCCGCCAGCAGCGGCCCACGGTGATAGTAGCTGCAGGCGCTTTACGAGGTAGGAGGGTGCATCCACACGCATTCGGGTAGCGCCTCCACGCACGCTGCGTCTTTGGGCAAGACTAGTCGCCGCGGCCGCAAGGTTACTCACACGATAGAGATGAGCATTCGTTTTAAGGCAGTGTAGTGGAGCACTCCGCGTGTGTAGCACTTTTTTCGGTTGTATCCGACGTCGCTGGGTGGCAATCCCACTTTCCCCTGCAGAAAAGTACTCGGGAAGCACGGGCAGCTTGTCGAGCATCGGTGGTTCAATGGCATGTGCCTCAGTAGTGCAGTAGGCAGCGCGTAAGTCTCATAATCTTAAGGCTTGCCGGCACGATAGCTCAGCGTGTTCGGTCTGAGAGTTATCTGCCCTCTGTAATAAAAGACCGAGTCAACGATGAACATGAACGGGCGCCATCGGACGTCCGCCCCCAACAAATGCAACGAAAGAAATGAGAACAAAAAAAAAAAAAAATTGGTGAATGCTCGCTTAGCATGCGGACGGCACGGGTTCGAATCCCGGCCGATGCATCGTTCTGCTGTTCTCGCTATAATGCTGCCGCGCCGATTCCTCGCCTGAGCTGCGTCAGCCTCAGGAATGCATAGCAAGATTCGCTGTGAGAAGAACCATACACGCAGCACGCAATAGACCGTACTTGAACGGTCGCGTGCTATTTCTGAACTCTGACGACGGCCTGGCCCAACAGGCCGCTGTGTTCAGGTGCCGCAAGGGCGATGTACTGTAACCTCGGGCAGTGCTGCGTTCCGTTGAAAAAGCTGCGGCAGCAGTTTAATCTAGCAAGTAGGGAAAGCACGTGTAGCAACACAACAGATTCTTGAGAAAGCGCAAACTGTCTATCTCTAATATGAGAGACTTACCAAGTTTCCTGTAACATTACTTGCAACGTGCCTCGGTAGCGCAGTAGGTAGCGCGTAAGTCTCATAATCTTAAGGTCGTGAGTTCGATCCTCACCCGGGGCATTTAATTTGCTGTACATCATGGCTGAATTAACGGCGTTGCTGTTGCTAGGGAACGAACTTAATTGTCGTTCGTTATCCACAAGGAGTCTACGCCCCAGCGTCAATATGTTTATTTCCAATTATGACAACGTACAACTTTGATCTTTCTCTTCCCTTGTTAGGAGTAAAATAATGAATAGTCAATTTCGAGCTGTGCGCCATGCCAGTCTGTAGGCGCAAATATGCTCGCAAACGGAGAACTGCACTGAGTCCAGATTCAGCACGAAATACGAGAGGAGACGGAGAAAACCTCACGCTTATCGAGCAACTCCGGTGTGGTCTAGTGGCTAGGATACCTGGCTTTCACCCAGGAGGCCCGGGTTCGATTCCCGGTACCGGAACGGAAGTTTTTGCGCACACAACGCTCCACGTTTTGGCCTTCGAACTGTCGTTTGTCGCCCACCTTGCGAAGCTTCGACCGAACGTAATCGGGGAAAACAGGCACATGATGCAATTACTGTCGGCACCGGAATAAAGGGAGAAGAGGCTCTGGTCCGCTGTTGGGCTGCTACCAGCGTCAGTGGGAAGTCGGTGAAGTCGCCAGTTGCGCCAGAAGCCAGAAATTACCGTAGTACGCCTACACACGCGTTCCAGTTATTTACATTGCTTGCAGCCGCTCCATCCACAACGAGCGTGAGCCCGGATAGCTCAGTCGGTAGAGCATTAGGCTTTTAACCTAAGGGTCCAGGGTTCAAGTCCCTGTCCGGGCGAAGATTTTAACGTTTCCGTAATGGCTCGTCTCGTAGCGATGGTAACCCTGCCGTAATCAGTACACGGAGTTCGTTTCCTGTCAACAGTCTGCGCAGACCGGTTGGATTCTTCACGATTCCAGGGAAACTTCAGTTACGAGCAGTCGTGGCCGAGTGGTTAAGGCGTCTGACTAGAAATCAGATTCCCTCTGGGAGCGTAGGTTCGAGTCCTACCGACTGCGTCGGTTTTTTCTTTAAGAACAACGAGCAGAAAATTTCGCAGATTGCCTGTCGTTTTGGTACCTCTCCACACCTCGCCTCTCTCAGCCGTTTATAGTGCCTGTCCTTTTGATAAGGGCGAATTCCAAGCGTCAGCTTTCGCGTCAGCCGAGCAAAGTCGGGACATACGACAGGATGGTCTGCGTGGAGCTACGACGAAAAAAACCTTCATTTAACAGCACGCGGCTCACATACTCATACGAAAAAACCAGCGCCACTTGCGGTGGCCGGGAATCGAACCCGGATCAACTGCTTGGAAGGCAACTATGCTCACCATTACACCACCACCGCACAGGCGCTGCTCGCAACGCCCCGCTGTGTCGGCTTCCTGCCCGCCAGCAGCGGCCCACGGTGATAGTAGCTGCAGGCGCTTTACGAGGTAGGAGGGTGCATCCACACGCATTCGGGTAGCGCCTCCACGCACGCTGCGTCTTTGGGCAAGACTAGTCGCCGCGGCCGCAAGGTTACTCACACGATAGAGATGAGCATTCGTTTTAAGGCAGTGTAGTGGAGCACTCCGCGTGTGTAGCACTTTTTTCGGTTGTATCCGACGTCGCTGGGTGGCAATCCCACTTTCCCCTGCAGAAAAGTACTCGGGAAGCACGGGCAGCTTGTCGAGCATCGGTGGTTCAATGGCATGTGCCTCAGTAGTGCAGTAGGCAGCGCGTAAGTCTCATAATCTTAAGGCTTGCCGGCACGATAGCTCAGCGTGTTCGGTCTGAGAGTTATCTGCCCTCTGTAATAAAAGACCGAGTCAACGATGAACATGAACGGGCGCCATCGGACGTCCGCCCCCAACAAATGCAACGAAAGAAATGAGAACAAAAAAAAAAAAAAATTGGTGAATGCTCGCTTAGCATGCGGACGGCACGGGTTCGAATCCCGGCCGATGCATCGTTCTGCTGTTCTCGCTATAATGCTGCCGCGCCGATTCCTCGCCTGAGCTGCGTCAGCCTCAGGAATGCATAGCAAGATTCGCTGTGAGAAGAACCATACACGCAGCACGCAATAGACCGTACTTGAACGGTCGCGTGCTATTTCTGAACTCTGACGACGGCCTGGCCCAACAGGCCGCTGTGTTCAGGTGCCGCAAGGGCGATGTACTGTAACCTCGGGCAGTGCTGCGTTCCGTTGAAAAAGCTGCGGCAGCAGTTTAATCTAGCAAGTAGGGAAAGCACGTGTAGCAACACAACAGATTCTTGAGAAAGCGCAAACTGTCTATCTCTAATATGAGAGACTTACCAAGTTTCCTGTAACATTACTTGCAACGTGCCTCGGTAGCGCAGTAGGTAGCGCGTAAGTCTCATAATCTTAAGGTCGTGAGTTCGATCCTCACCCGGGGCATTTAATTTGCTGTACATCATGGCTGAATTAACGGCGTTGCTGTTGCTAGGGAACGAACTTAATTGTCGTTCGTTATCCACAAGGAGTCTACGCCCCAGCGTCAATATGTTTATTTCCAATTATGACAACGTACAACTTTGATCTTTCTCTTCCCTTGTTAGGAGTAAAATAATGAATAGTCAATTTCGAGCTGTGCGCCATGCCAGTCTGTAGGCGCAAATATGCTCGCAAACGGAGAACTGCACTGAGTCCAGATTCAGCACGAAATACGAGAGGAGACGGAGAAAACCTCACGCTTATCGAGCAACTCCGGTGTGGTCTAGTGGCTAGGATACCTGGCTTTCACCCAGGAGGCCCGGGTTCGATTCCCGGTACCGGAACGGAAGTTTTTGCGCACACAACGCTCCACGTTTTGGCCTTCGAACTGTCGTTTGTCGCCCACCTTGCGAAGCTTCGACCGAACGTAATCGGGGAAAACAGGCACATGATGCAATTACTGTCGGCACCGGAATAAAGGGAGAAGAGGCTCTGGTCCGCTGTTGGGCTGCTACCAGCGTCAGTGGGAAGTCGGTGAAGTCGCCAGTTGCGCCAGAAGCCAGAAATTACCGTAGTACGCCTACACACGCGTTCCAGTTATTTACATTGCTTGCAGCCGCTCCATCCACAACGAGCGTGAGCCCGGATAGCTCAGTCGGTAGAGCATTAGGCTTTTAACCTAAGGGTCCAGGGTTCAAGTCCCTGTCCGGGCGAAGATTTTAACGTTTCCGTAATGGCTCGTCTCGTAGCGATGGTAACCCTGCCGTAATCAGTACACGGAGTTCGTTTCCTGTCAACAGTCTGCGCAGACCGGTTGGATTCTTCACGATTCCAGGGAAACTTCAGTTACGAGCAGTCGTGGCCGAGTGGTTAAGGCGTCTGACTAGAAATCAGATTCCCTCTGGGAGCGTAGGTTCGAGTCCTACCGACTGCGTCGGTTTTTTCTTTAAGAACAACGAGCAGAAAATTTCGCAGATTGCCTGTCGTTTTGGTACCTCTCCACACCTCGCCTCTCTCAGCCGTTTATAGTGCCTGTCCTTTTGATAAGGGCGAATTCCAAGCGTCAGCTTTCGCGTCAGCCGAGCAAAGTCGGGACATACGACAGGATGGTCTGCGTGGAGCTACGACGAAAAAAACCTTCATTTAACAGCACGCGGCTCACATACTCATACGAAAAAACCAGCGCCACTTGCGGTGGCCGGGAATCGAACCCGGATCAACTGCTTGGAAGGCAACTATGCTCACCATTACACCACCACCGCACAGGCGCTGCTCGCAACGCCCCGCTGTGTCGGCTTCCTGCCCGCCAGCAGCGGCCCACGGTGATAGTAGCTGCAGGCGCTTTACGAGGTAGGAGGGTGCATCCACACGCATTCGGGTAGCGCCTCCACGCACGCTGCGTCTTTGGGCAAGACTAGTCGCCGCGGCCGCAAGGTTACTCACACGATAGAGATGAGCATTCGTTTTAAGGCAGTGTAGTGGAGCACTCCGCGTGTGTAGCACTTTTTTCGGTTGTATCCGACGTCGCTGGGTGGCAATCCCACTTTCCCCTGCAGAAAAGTACTCGGGAAGCACGGGCAGCTTGTCGAGCATCGGTGGTTCAATGGCATGTGCCTCAGTAGTGCAGTAGGCAGCGCGTAAGTCTCATAATCTTAAGGCTTGCCGGCACGATAGCTCAGCGTGTTCGGTCTGAGAGTTATCTGCCCTCTGTAATAAAAGACCGAGTCAACGATGAACATGAACGGGCGCCATCGGACGTCCGCCCCCAACAAATGCAACGAAAGAAATGAGAACAAAAAAAAAAAAAAATTGGTGAATGCTCGCTTAGCATGCGGACGGCACGGGTTCGAATCCCGGCCGATGCATCGTTCTGCTGTTCTCGCTATAATGCTGCCGCGCCGATTCCTCGCCTGAGCTGCGTCAGCCTCAGGAATGCATAGCAAGATTCGCTGTGAGAAGAACCATACACGCAGCACGCAATAGACCGTACTTGAACGGTCGCGTGCTATTTCTGAACTCTGACGACGGCCTGGCCCAACAGGCCGCTGTGTTCAGGTGCCGCAAGGGCGATGTACTGTAACCTCGGGCAGTGCTGCGTTCCGTTGAAAAAGCTGCGGCAGCAGTTTAATCTAGCAAGTAGGGAAAGCACGTGTAGCAACACAACAGATTCTTGAGAAAGCGCAAACTGTCTATCTCTAATATGAGAGACTTACCAAGTTTCCTGTAACATTACTTGCAACGTGCCTCGGTAGCGCAGTAGGTAGCGCGTAAGTCTCATAATCTTAAGGTCGTGAGTTCGATCCTCACCCGGGGCATTTAATTTGCTGTACATCATGGCTGAATTAACGGCGTTGCTGTTGCTAGGGAACGAACTTAATTGTCGTTCGTTATCCACAAGGAGTCTACGCCCCAGCGTCAATATGTTTATTTCCAATTATGACAACGTACAACTTTGATCTTTCTCTTCCCTTGTTAGGAGTAAAATAATGAATAGTCAATTTCGAGCTGTGCGCCATGCCAGTCTGTAGGCGCAAATATGCTCGCAAACGGAGAACTGCACTGAGTCCAGATTCAGCACGAAATACGAGAGGAGACGGAGAAAACCTCACGCTTATCGAGCAACTCCGGTGTGGTCTAGTGGCTAGGATACCTGGCTTTCACCCAGGAGGCCCGGGTTCGATTCCCGGTACCGGAACGGAAGTTTTTGCGCACACAACGCTCCACGTTTTGGCCTTCGAACTGTCGTTTGTCGCCCACCTTGCGAAGCTTCGACCGAACGTAATCGGGGAAAACAGGCACATGATGCAATTACTGTCGGCACCGGAATAAAGGGAGAAGAGGCTCTGGTCCGCTGTTGGGCTGCTACCAGCGTCAGTGGGAAGTCGGTGAAGTCGCCAGTTGCGCCAGAAGCCAGAAATTACCGTAGTACGCCTACACACGCGTTCCAGTTATTTACATTGCTTGCAGCCGCTCCATCCACAACGAGCGTGAGCCCGGATAGCTCAGTCGGTAGAGCATTAGGCTTTTAACCTAAGGGTCCAGGGTTCAAGTCCCTGTCCGGGCGAAGATTTTAACGTTTCCGTAATGGCTCGTCTCGTAGCGATGGTAACCCTGCCGTAATCAGTACACGGAGTTCGTTTCCTGTCAACAGTCTGCGCAGACCGGTTGGATTCTTCACGATTCCAGGGAAACTTCAGTTACGAGCAGTCGTGGCCGAGTGGTTAAGGCGTCTGACTAGAAATCAGATTCCCTCTGGGAGCGTAGGTTCGAGTCCTACCGACTGCGTCGGTTTTTTCTTTAAGAACAACGAGCAGAAAATTTCGCAGATTGCCTGTCGTTTTGGTACCTCTCCACACCTCGCCTCTCTCAGCCGTTTATAGTGCCTGTCCTTTTGATAAGGGCGAATTCCAAGCGTCAGCTTTCGCGTCAGCCGAGCAAAGTCGGGACAAGTCGGGACATACGACAGGATGGTCTGCGTGGAGCTACGACGAAAAAAACCTTCATTTAACAGCACGCGGCTCACATACTCATACGAAAAAACCAGCGCCACTTGCGGTGGCCGGGAATCGAACCCGGATCAACTGCTTGGAAGGCAACTATGCTCACCATTACACCACCACCGCACAGGCGCTGCTCGCAACGCCCCGCTGTGTCGGCTTCCTGCCCGCCAGCAGCGGCCCACGGTGATAGTAGCTGCAGGCGCTTTACGAGGTAGGAGGGTGCATCCACACGCATTCGGGTAGCGCCTCCACGCACGCTGCGTCTTTGGGCAAGACTAGTCGCCGCGGCCGCAAGGTTACTCACACGATAGAGATGAGCATTCGTTTTAAGGCAGTGTAGTGGAGCACTCCGCGTGTGTAGCACTTTTTTCGGTTGTATCCGACGTCGCTGGGTGGCAATCCCACTTTCCCCTGCAGAAAAGTACTCGGGAAGCACGGGCAGCTTGTCGAGCATCGGTGGTTCAATGGCATGTGCCTCAGTAGTGCAGTAGGCAGCGCGTAAGTCTCATAATCTTAAGGCTTGCCGGCACGATAGCTCAGCGTGTTCGGTCTGAGAGTTATCTGCCCTCTGTAATAAAAGACCGAGTCAACGATGAACATGAACGGGCGCCATCGGACGTCCGCCCCCAACAAATGCAACGAAAGAAATGAGAACAAAAAAAAAAAAAAATTGGTGAATGCTCGCTTAGCATGCGGACGGCACGGGTTCGAATCCCGGCCGATGCATCGTTCTGCTGTTCTCGCTATAATGCTGCCGCGCCGATTCCTCGCCTGAGCTGCGTCAGCCTCAGGAATGCATAGCAAGATTCGCTGTGAGAAGAACCATACACGCAGCACGCAATAGACCGTACTTGAACGGTCGCGTGCTATTTCTGAACTCTGACGACGGCCTGGCCCAACAGGCCGCTGTGTTCAGGTGCCGCAAGGGCGATGTACTGTAACCTCGGGCAGTGCTGCGTTCCGTTGAAAAAGCTGCGGCAGCAGTTTAATCTAGCAAGTAGGGAAAGCACGTGTAGCAACACAACAGATTCTTGAGAAAGCGCAAACTGTCTATCTCTAATATGAGAGACTTACCAAGTTTCCTGTAACATTACTTGCAACGTGCCTCGGTAGCGCAGTAGGTAGCGCGTAAGTCTCATAATCTTAAGGTCGTGAGTTCGATCCTCACCCGGGGCATTTAATTTGCTGTACATCATGGCTGAATTAACGGCGTTGCTGTTGCTAGGGAACGAACTTAATTGTCGTTCGTTATCCACAAGGAGTCTACGCCCCAGCGTCAATATGTTTATTTCCAATTATGACAACGTACAACTTTGATCTTTCTCTTCCCTTGTTAGGAGTAAAATAATGAATAGTCAATTTCGAGCTGTGCGCCATGCCAGTCTGTAGGCGCAAATATGCTCGCAAACGGAGAACTGCACTGAGTCCAGATTCAGCACGAAATACGAGAGGAGACGGAGAAAACCTCACGCTTATCGATCAACTCCGGTGTGGTCTAGTGGCTAGGATACCTGGCTTTCACCCAGGAGGCCCGGGTTCGATTCCCGGTACCGGAACGTAAGTTTTTGCGCACACAACGCTCCACGTTTTGGCCTTCGAACTGTCGTTTGTCGCCCACCTTGCGAAGCTTCGACCGAACGTAATCGGGGAAAACAGGCACATGATGCAATTACTGTCGGCACCGGAATAAAGGGAGAAGAGGCTCTGGTCCGCTGTTGGGCTGCTACCAGCGTCAGTGGGAAGTCGGTGAAGTCGCCAGTTGCGCCAGAAGCCAGAAATTACCGTAGTACGCCTACACACGCGTTCCAGTTATTTACATTGCTTGCAGCCGCTCCATCCACAACGAGCGTGAGCCCGGATAGCTCAGTCGGTAGAGCATTAGGCTTTTAACCTAAGGGTCCAGGGTTCAAGTCCCTGTCCGGGCGAAGATTTTAACGTTTCCGTAATGGCTCGTCTCGTAGCGATGGTAACCCTGCCGTAATCAGTACACGGAGTTCGTTTCCTGTCAACAGTCTGCGCAGACCGGTTGGATTCTTCACGATTCCAGGGAAACTTCAGTTACGAGCAGTCGTGGCCGAGTGGTTAAGGCGTCTGACTAGAAATCAGATTCCCTCTGGGAGCGTAGGTTCGAGTCCTACCGACTGCGTCGGTTTTTTCTTTAAGAACAACGAGCAGAAAATTTCGCAGATTGCCTGTCGTTTTGGTACCTCTCCACACCTCGCCTCTCTCAGCCGTTTATAGTGCCTGTCCTTTTGATAAGGGCGAATTCCAAGCGTCAGCTTTCGCGTCAGCCGAGCAAAGTCGGGACATACGACAGGATGGTCTGCGTGGAGCTACGACGAAAAAAACCTTCATTTAACAGCACGCGGCTCACATACTCATACGAAAAAACCAGCGCCACTTGCGGTGGCCGGGAATCGAACCCGGATCAACTGCTTGGAAGGCAACTATGCTCACCATTACACCACCACCGCACAGGCGCTGCTCGCAACGCCCCGCTGTGTCGGCTTCCTGCCCGCCAGCAGCGGCCCACGGTGATAGTAGCTGCAGGCGCTTTACGAGGTAGGAGGGTGCATCCACACGCATTCGGGTAGCGCCTCCACGCACGCTGCGTCTTTGGGCAAGACTAGTCGCCGCGGCCGCAAGGTTACTCACACGATAGAGATGAGCATTCGTTTTAAGGCAGTGTAGTGGAGCACTCCGCGTGTGTAGCACTTTTTTCGGTTGTATCCGACGTCGCTGGGTGGCAATCCCACTTTCCCCTGCAGAAAAGTACTCGGGAAGCACGGGCAGCTTGTCGAGCATCGGTGGTTCAATGGCATGTGCCTCAGTAGTGCAGTAGGCAGCGCGTAAGTCTCATAATCTTAAGGCTTGCCGGCACGATAGCTCAGCGTGTTCGGTCTGAGAGTTATCTGCCCTCTGTAATAAAAGACCGAGTCAACGATGAACATGAACGGGCGCCATCGGACGTCCGCCCCCAACAAATGCAACGAAAGAAATGAGAACAAAAAAAAAAAAAAATTGGTGAATGCTCGCTTAGCATGCGGACGGCACGGGTTCGAATCCCGGCCGATGCATCGTTCTGCTGTTCTCGCTATAATGCTGCCGCGCCGATTCCTCGCCTGAGCTGCGTCAGCCTCAGGAATGCATAGCAAGATTCGCTGTGAGAAGAACCATACACGCAGCACGCAATAGACCGTACTTGAACGGTCGCGTGCTATTTCTGAACTCTGACGACGGCCTGGCCCAACAGGCCGCTGTGTTCAGGTGCCGCAAGGGCGATGTACTGTAACCTCGGGCAGTGCTGCGTTCCGTTGAAAAAGCTGCGGCAGCAGTTTAATCTAGCAAGTAGGGAAAGCACGTGTAGCAACACAACAGATTCTTGAGAAAGCGCAAACTGTCTATCTCTAATATGAGAGACTTACCAAGTTTCCTGTAACATTACTTGCAACGTGCCTCGGTAGCGCAGTAGGTAGCGCGTAAGTCTCATAATCTTAAGGTCGTGAGTTCGATCCTCACCCGGGGCATTTAATTTGCTGTACATCATGGCTGAATTAACGGCGTTGCTGTTGCTAGGGAACGAACTTAATTGTCGTTCGTTATCCACAAGGAGTCTACGCCCCAGCGTCAATATGTTTATTTCCAATTATGACAACGTACAACTTTGATCTTTCTCTTCCCTTGTTAGGAGTAAAATAATGAATAGTCAATTTCGAGCTGTGCGCCATGCCAGTCTGTAGGCGCAAATATGCTCGCAAACGGAGAACTGCACTGAGTCCAGATTCAGCACGAAATACGAGAGGAGACGGAGAAAACCTCACGCTTATCGAGCAACTCCGGTGTGGTCTAGTGGCTAGGATACCTGGCTTTCACCCAGGAGGCCCGGGTTCGATTCCCGGTACCGGAACGGAAGTTTTTGCGCACACAACGCTCCACGTTTTGGCCTTCGAACTGTCGTTTGTCGCCCACCTTGCGAAGCTTCGACCGAACGTAATCGGGGAAAACAGGCACATGATGCAATTACTGTCGGCACCGGAATAAAGGGAGAAGAGGCTCTGGTCCGCTGTTGGGCTGCTACCAGCGTCAGTGGGAAGTCGGTGAAGTCGCCAGTTGCGCCAGAAGCCAGAAATTACCGTAGTACGCCTACACACGCGTTCCAGTTATTTACATTGCTTGCAGCCGCTCCATCCACAACGAGCGTGAGCCCGGATAGCTCAGTCGGTAGAGCATTAGGCTTTTAACCTAAGGGTCCAGGGTTCAAGTCCCTGTCCGGGCGAAGATTTTAACGTTTCCGTAATGGCTCGTCTCGTAGCGATGGTAACCCTGCCGTAATCAGTACACGGAGTTCGTTTCCTGTCAACAGTCTGCGCAGACCGGTTGGATTCTTCACGATTCCAGGGAAACTTCAGTTACGAGCAGTCGTGGCCGAGTGGTTAAGGCGTCTGACTAGAAATCAGATTCCCTCTGGGAGCGTAGGTTCGAGTCCTACCGACTGCGTCGGTTTTTTCTTTAAGAACAACGAGCAGAAAATTTCGCAGATTGCCTGTCGTTTTGGTACCTCTCCACACCTCGCCTCTCTCAGCCGTTTATAGTGCCTGTCCTTTTGATAAGGGCGAATTCCAAGCGTCAGCTTTCGCGTCAGCCGAGCAAAGTCGGGACATACGACAGGATGGTCTGCGTGGAGCTACGACGAAAAAAACCTTCATTTAACAGCACGCGGCTCACATACTCATACGAAAAAACCAGCGCCACTTGCGGTGGCCGGGAATCGAACCCGGATCAACTGCTTGGAAGGCAACTATGCTCACCATTACACCACCACCGCACTTTTTTTTTTCTTTTTTTTTTTTTTTTTTTTTTTTCTTTTTTTTTTATTTTAAAGGAAATTCATTTGCTCAGCTTCTAGTAGCTAGTTGATAATCATGGGATTCTTAGCCTTCGTAGGATAATGATATTTCTTCGAATTATAGTAAAATTGCCTGCTCTTACAGGCATTACTCGTTTAATGTGCTATATAGGTCACATAGTCGCACCAATATTCAGCCGTTTCATAGACATCTCGTTTTTAATACAAACGTAGAAACTACACCCCTGAGCCTATCGCTGCTACTTCCTCGGCGAGAAACGCTTATTACAGAAAATTTAGACTAAACGAAGGTTCCACCGAGATTCTAACTCGGATCGCTGGATTCAGAGTCCAGAGTGCTAACCGTTACACCATTTTTATTTTTTTTTATTTTTTTTTTATTTTTTAAAGGAGAATAGAAGATTAACAGCATGAGGCGGGTGGAGGCAAAACGGGCAGGGGTCTGAGACTTGAGGCCTGGCCGTGATGTCTCCCCCCAGTCCCGTTGCTGTTGCTTCGTTATAATATTCTTGACGGAGTATGGAAGCTATGCTTTGTGTTCATCCTACTCCTAAACCGATTGATCCTTCATTTTAGACAAAAAATTTAGTTGATGTTGAGGCATTAGCAATTGAAGCTGATAGCTTGTAGCGTGTGCGGTATTTATTTAGTAGATATATATTATTCCCACTGCTTCTTGACAACAAAAAACATGCCTCTTTGTAGCAGAAAAGTAATCATGAAGCAATGGATGCTGATTGTGTATATTTGGTTGCTCATGTTCTAGTTTTTTTTTTTTTATATTAGTTTGTTTGTTTTATTTTCGCTTTTTTTTTTTTTCTTGTAAGGGAAAGAAACTTCATTGAATGCAAAAAATAAGTGTTATGGTAAGGCACTATTGCCATAGCCTTATTGTCTTCTTGATAGGTATAATAATAATAAAAAAAAAGGAGAAAAATCCTCTTCCATTAAAAGAATGAGACTTCCATATCTGTACCCTACGATGGTGATTTTTTGTTGTTTCTTGTTCTTATTTTTTTTTTTTCTTTTTAACGTTTTTTTTTCCGGCTTCTGCTGTGGAAACGAAACAAAATAGCCTTCTGAGTTAGCAGAGTATAATTGATGGTTATATGAAGCTGGAAAATTGTATTTTTTTCTTTTTCCTGGTTTTTAGAAAAACAAGCGTCCATTCGCTTAAAGAAATGATTTGTGTTTATCTCAGCCGCATGTCAACCAATGCCCAGTCGCTCAAATACTATTTTTAGCATATTGCCGTAGTTCTTCTTGTGATCTTTATATTTCAGGGCTCTATAAAAAGCAAACTTCAAGTTCACGTAAAACTCAATGGAATTGTCAGATCCTAGGTGATTAATTACGTAGTTCACATAGTGTCCCATTAACCAGTGGACGGAGTTGTTTTTTGCTGCGGGAAAATAGCGAGTCTGAGGCCTGAGGAATGTCACAGGGGGAAAATTTTCTACCGAAGACCTCGTAAGAAATGCAAGTTGTTCTCTAATCCAATTGCAGATTTGTAGATTCCCACCGCACGTTAATCTGTGCACTAACGTATCTATCAGTTTGCATTTAAGACATAGATTCGTTTCGCCAATGCCGATTGCATGTAGCCTTTCATTAGTGCTGATGGTCCCATTCACTGTTTTATACCATGTTGATTTGACGTCGGATGGAAGACCACGCATATTAATATTTTCCCATATGGCGTCCCAATCAAAATGTGGGTATTTGCTTTCTAATTTGTTTCTCCCCTCCATTTTCCTTCGATGACACAGAATATCGCGGGCCGTGATCCGTCGTGAGTTGATTATGGCATTGCCAAGATAGCTGAGTTCCACGAAATATACTCGAACGTGCTGGAGCCGGTTATTGATTTTTTGCACATTCACCGGTGGCTGTAGACTTGCAGGCCTGACAACTTCAAATAATTTAGTTGTGATGCTGTCAGCGTGGTCGCTAAGGATAGTGGCGGTCCTTTTTATAAAAAGTGCAGACGCCTTATTTCTAATGTCAACTAAACCTAAACCTCCTTTCCTGGGATCTAAGGTCGCTGTTGTTGCAGCTACTCGGAATATTTCACCTCTCCACAGATAACTGGCAATGGTAGACATTATCTGTTTTCCAATCATTTTTGGTAACGGGAAGATCTGCGCTGTAAAGTAACCTTTGGAGAGGAGGCAGTTGTTAATGAAAAGTACCCTCTGAAACTGGTTCATATTACGGGAAAGGTTTTCTCTTGTTATTCCAAGAATTTGTCCTGACGTATTTCTCCAATTGATAGCTGCCATTTTCAATGGACAAGGCGTCAGCGTTATTCCCAGCGCTTTGCACTGGGTGACTTTTGTCGCCCAGGCTAATGTGGTGTGTTGAAAACCCCGTAGGTTTAAAAGTTTGCTTTTGTTTGCGTTGAGACTCGCTCCGGAGACGCTACAGTACTTCTTAATTAGTATGTCCAATTTCGAAATGTCTTCGGCATTACGCACTACGACTCCGACATCATCGGCATAGGCGTTTATAACAGTTCGGTGAGCAGATAATGTGAGGCCAGTCAGGGTGACATGAACACTGCGGAGAAAAGGCTCTAAAGACAGCACGAAGAGGAGCATTGAGAGGGGGCTGCCTTGAGGCACGCCACGCCTGATCTGGATCTGCTTTGTCCTCTGGCTGTTGACTGAGATACAAGCGCTGATTCCTGTTGCAATATTTCTAATCACACTTAGGACGCGCTCATTAAAACCTATTTTCTTCAGTGTGGCTTTAAGGAATCTATGATCCACACGATCAAAAGCTTTCTGGAAGTCAATAAACATGATAGCACATTTGATATTGGTCACAGCAGTGATTGCAATTACATCTCTATATTCAGCTATGCTTTTAAAAATACTCCTATTAGGAACACATGACTGGTATGGGCTTACTATCTTTGTAGCGAGCTGTGAGAGTCTGTTGTTTATAATTCTGCCGATGATTTTATAATCAGAGTTTAACAGAGAGATAGGACGAAAGTTATTAAGGTTTGTTTTTGCAGTAGTTTTTGGAATGAGTACTATTGTACTCTCTTTAAAGACAGAAGGTATCTGTTTTCCCTGAAGTACCTCGTTTGTGATTCGGGTAAACATGTCACCAATCAAAGGCCAGTATCGTATATAAAATTCAACAGGCAAACCATCCGGTCCCGGTGATTTCTTCAAAGGAGATTTGCAGATGGTTCTGTAGATTTCTTCGTTAGGACACTCGACGAGAAGGTTTTCGTTTTCCTCGTCCGACACCTGAGGAGCTATGGAACTAAGGTAATCATCGAAGGACTCTTCACATACAGGACTGACTGAGTATAGGTCTTCGTAATACTTGTGCACTGCATTGACGATGTATCTCTGAGTCGTGAGTGTCTCGCCATTTTCAGACTGAAGTCCATCGATGAAGGTGCGTCTCCTATTTCTTTCGTGCCTCAGTAGATGGTACAAGGAAGCATGTTCATCCTCCACGACTGTTTTAGCCTTTGATTTTATTTTCAGACCCTCCATCTGCTGTCTTTTAATGCTGAGCAATTTGGCCTTGGTTCGCTTGATATCTACCAGACGGATGTTGGAAGTGTCTGCCTGCTCGTATAGATTTCGCAGCATGGTGTAATAAAATTCTATGGAATTTTTCAAATCTTTCGATCGTTGTGCACCATAATGGATGAGAACTTTTCGCAGTTTAGGCTTTGCCCTGTTGCACCACCAGTCTAGTACTGAGACATGCCTGTTTACGGAGCGGAGGCACATCGCCCACGCTTCTGTCAAACTTTCCTCGAGTCCGTCTTCCTGCATCAGTGACATGTTAAGGTGCCATTGACTTCTGAAACGACGAGTAGGTTGCGCAGTAAGGCTGACGGTAGCAAGCACGGCACTATGATCAGAAAAGTAGACAGGAGTCGTCTCCGCTTTAATGAAAGAGCTGACTAGACTTTGCGATATGTAGAGTCTGTCAATTCTACTTCGTGATTGAGGACCGATATATGTGAAAGCCACAAATGTGGGATACGTTATTTCCCAAGCATCTTTAAGCTGTAAAACAGTGACAAAACGCTTCAATTCATTGCAGTTATTAAAATTTGGAACCTGGTCTTTTTTATTGATCACACAATTAAAATCACCGCCGATTATAAGATCCGTTGGGTTTTTCCGCAATAAATAAATGATCTCGTCTTTAAAGAACTGTGCTCTTGCCATTCTATTGGATGTGCCGGAAGGGGCATACAGATTGATAAGAGTAAAACCAAAGACTTTTATACCTATCGCTCTGCCGGATTCCAATCTTTCAATATCTGTGACAGGGATCCCCTCCCGGACTAAAATTGCTGTCCCTATGTTAGTGTCAAGCGAGACATTTGAAATAGACAAATATCCTGGCACTGTAAGGTTAGTGAGAACAACTTCTTGTAGGAAAACAATGTCCGTCCCTGACTCATATAGGTACTCTTTGAGCGCCGCAATTTTAGTCGTCGATGTAATCCTGTTAATATTGATAGTTGCAAAAGTATACGCCTGGGACATTTAGTTTACATAAAAATGTACATAAAGGAATAAAAAAAAAATTTGTAAAATAATGAGAAAAACAGGGAGCTGTGTCGCTTCTAGAAGGGATAAAATATTCCACGTCAACAAGCACCTGCAAGAATAATCTACAGAAAAATACCTATGAGTATGGAGAATACATGAACCACTGCGTTTGGTTCCTCCGAAAAATGACTAAGACAATAGGACAATCAGAACATAAAGCGGTTCAACGATATTTTTCCCCTTTTTTTTTTTGTTGAAATGTGATCCTCAGTTTGGTGGAGTATTCCTAAGTTCTCGGGTTTTAGTTTTGCAGAGGGGCTTTCCATCACTAATGGTACTTGAAGGGACATCCTTAGGTTTTTCCGTAATAATTTCATACAGGACATTCTTGGCCGTTGCGTCATCTTTTCCAGGTTGTTGTTTGCTTTGGTTACGGGAAGCTTTGAGATTAGGTTGCGGTTTGAGTCTACGTCTTTGGACATCGTGGTTCAACGCACCGTCCTTCGCGTTGTCTATCTTCACCACCGTTGAGACCGAAGCTGCCTCAACAGTGTCCTGTTCATGACGTCCACTTCCTTGTCCTTCCGGCACTAACTCCAGGGCACTGACTGAATCGGTTGGTTGGGGGTCGGTGAGTTCGTGAATGCGGTTCTGCTCCGTCACCTCATGGGGTTCGGAGTGCGGCACGTCCGTCGCCGCGACAACCGTTACTGCTTCGCCTCCGTGGTCGGTTGGTACCTGTGCGGCAGCCGACAGCGGTTGGGTTGTCTTAGCCGCTGTCGTCATTTCCATACATGTACTGTCTGTTTCCTCTAACACATCTGCGTCACACTGCTTCTGTTTGCGGGTGGAGGGGGAGTGTCGGGAGGACTCGCCGTCCGAGCCGTCATCAGTCACCTCCAACGGTCGTTTCTTATTCTGAAGATCGCATTCGGGAACAGAAGGGTGACTTGTTATTACTTGCAGAGGCGGGAACTCTGTGTTAGTTACAGCGGGCATTGTAGAAGTACCTGCACCACTGTCATTAGCAGAAGGAGGGGAGTTGCTGCTTGGTAAGACGTCGCTAAGGGTCAATTTTTGACGCTGTGTTAGATTATTCCGGAGGACAAAAACACGGCGTGGACAATCTTGTCTGAAATGACCTGTCTCGTTACAAATATTACACGTACGCTCCTGTCCAGAATAAACAACATGTGCTTTATGACCTGCAACAGATATATGGGACGGAATATTGGCTTTCACCTCCATTTCGACGGACCTAATGCCATTATAACACTGTATCTTGTACAGCTTCGACCATCTTTCGTTATAGATGGATTTAACTTCCCCATATTTAGATAGAGCGTCTTTGATCAACTGATTGTCAACTTCGATAGGAACGTTCAAAATCCTCACATTGGTGTACATGATATCAGCTTTTCGTACAGAAACATTACTTGTTGAACCATCACGATGAACAAATTCAACAGAATTACCCCATTTTGCAATTAACTTATCGACAGTCACGGAGTTCAGAAATTTAACATAAACACAGTATTTTTCAGCATCTAACTGCGTGGTGTGAACAGAGTCAGAATTGATACAGATTACCTCGGTGAGCCAGTCATGGATCTCCAGTGCAGTGGGTTGGACCGGCCGGGTTTCCTTCTCGAACGAGAAGACTAACGTATTCTTCCTGACGGTGTCAGACATGATCTTCTGTGCCGACGAAATTCCGGTACAAACCGAAATCGCGACGAAGAACGAAACGGAGAATGGACAATAACACTTCACAAACACTTATCAGGACCACCAAATGCAATAAAACTACGAAAATGCACAGACAGCTGTACGTAAACACAAAACACCGGCGATTGCGCTAGCGTGTGCGGAGCAAGCAACAAGCACGTCCGACCGCGGCGACGGCTAAAGCCAGAATCCCACACAGGCGCTGCTCGCAACGCCCCGCTGTGTCGGCTTCCTGCCCGCCAGCAGCGGCCCACGGTGATAGTAGCTGCAGGCGCTTTACGAGGTAGGAGGGTGCATCCACACGCATTCGGGTAGCGCCTCCACGCACGCTGCGTCTTTGGGCAAGACTAGTCGCCGCGGCCGCAAGGTTACTCACACGATAGAGATGAGCATTCGTTTTAAGGCAGTGTAGTGGAGCACTCCGCGTGTGTAGCACTTTTTTCGGTTGTATCCGACGTCGCTGGGTGGCAATCCCACTTTCCCCTGCAGAAAAGTACTCGGGAAGCACGGGCAGCTTGTCGAGCATCGGTGGTTCAATGGCATGTGCCTCAGTAGTGCAGTAGGCAGCGCGTAAGTCTCATAATCTTAAGGCTTGCCGGCACGATAGCTCAGCGTGTTCGGTCTGAGAGTTATCTGCCCTCTGTAATAAAAGACCGAGTCAACGATGAACATGAACGGGCGCCATCGGACGTCCGCCCCCAACAAATGCAACGAAAGAAATGAGAACAAAAAAAAAAAAAATTGGTGAATGCTCGCTTAGCATGCGGACGGCACGGGTTCGAATCCCGGCCGATGCATCGTTCTGCTGTTCTCGCTATAATGCTGCCGCGCCGATTCCTCGCCTGAGCTGCGTCAGCCTCAGGAATGCATAGCAAGATTCGCTGTGAGAAGAACCATACACGCAGCACGCAATAGACCGTACTTGAACGGTCGCGTGCTATTTCTGAACTCTGACGACGGCCTGGCCCAACAGGCCGCTGTGTTCAGGTGCCGCAAGGGCGATGTACTGTAACCTCGGGCAGTGCTGCGTTCCGTTGAAAAAGCTGCGGCAGCAGTTTAATCTAGCAAGTAGGGAAAGCACGTGTAGCAACACAACAGATTCTTGAGAAAGCGCAAACTGTCTATCTCTAATATGAGAGACTTACCAAGTTTCCTGTAACATTACTTTCAACGTGCCTCGGTAGCGCAGTAGGTAGCGCGTAAGTCTCATAATCTTAAGGTCGTGAGTTCGATCCTCACCCGGGGCATTTAATTTGCTGTACATCATGGCTGAATTAACGGCGTTGCTGTTGCTAGGGAACGAACTTAATTGTCGTTCGTTATCCACAAGGAGTCTACGCCCCAGCGTCAATATGTTTATTTCCAATTATGACAACGTACAACTTTGATCTTTCTCTTCCCTTGTTAGGAGTAAAATAATGAATAGTCAATTTCGAGCTGTGCGCCATGCCAGTCTGTAGGCGCAAATATGCTCGCAAACGGAGAACTGCACTGAGTCCAGATTCAGCACGAAATACGAGAGGAGACGGAGAAAACCTCACGCTTATCGAGCAACTCCGGTGTGGTCTAGTGGCTAGGATACCTGGCTTTCACCCAGGAGGCCCGGGTTCGATTCCCGGTACCGGAACGGAAGTTTTTGCGCACACAACGCTCCACGTTTTGGCCTTCGAACTGTCGTTTGTCGCCCACCTTGCGAAGCTTCGACCGAACGTAATCGGGGAAAACAGGCACATGATGCAATTACTGTCGGCACCGGAATAAAGGGAGAAGAGGCTCTGGTCCGCTGTTGGGCTGCTACCAGCGTCAGTGGGAAGTCGGTGAAGTCGCCAGTTGCGCCAGAAGCCAGAAATTACCGTAGTACGCCTACACACGCGTTCCAGTTATTTACATTGCTTGCAGCCGCTCCATCCACAACGAGCGTGAGCGCGGATAGCTCAGTCGGTAGAGCATTAGGCTTTTAACCTAAGGGTCCAGGGTTCAAGTCCCTGTCCGGGCGAAGATTTTAACGTTTCCGTAATGGCTCGTCTCGTAGCGATGGTAACCCTGCCGTAATCAGTACACGGAGTTCGTTTCCTGTCAACAGTCTGCGCAGACCGGTTGGATTCTTCAGGATTCCAGGGAAACTTCAGTTACGAGCAGTCGTGGCCGAGTGGTTAAGGCGTCTGACTAGAAATCAGATTCCCTCTGGGAGCGTAGGTTCGAGTCCTACCGACTGCGTCGGTTTTTTCTTTAAGAACAACGAGCAGAAAATTTCGCAGATTGCCTGTCGTTTTGGTACCTCTCCACACCTCGCCTCTCTCAGCCGTTTATAGTGCCTGTCCTTTTGATAAGGGCGAATTCCAAGCGTCAGCTTTCGCGTCAGCCGAGCAAAGTCGGGACATACGACAGGATGGTCTGCGTGGAGCTACGACGAAAAAAACCTTCATTTAACAGCACGCGGCTCACATACTCATACGAAAAAACCAGCGCCACTTGCGGTGGCCGGGAATCGAACCCGGATCAACTGCTTGGAAGGCAACTATGCTCACCATTACACCACCACCGCACAGGCGCTGCTCGCAACGCCCCGCTGTGTCGGCTTCCTGCCCGCCAGCAGCGGCCCACGGTGATAGTAGCTGCAGGCGCTTTACGAGGTAGGAGGGTGCATCCACACGCATTCGGGTAGCGCCTCCACGCACGCTGCGTCTTTGGGCAAGACTAGTCGCCGCGGCCGCAAGGTTACTCACACGATAGAGATGAGCATTCGTTTTAAGGCAGTGTAGTGGAGCACTCCGCGTGTGTAGCACTTTTTTCGGTTGTATCCGACGTCGCTGGGTGGCAATCCCACTTTCCCCTGCAGAAAAGTACTCGGGAAGCACGGGCAGCTTGTCGAGCATCGGTGGTTCAATGGCATGTGCCTCAGTAGTGCAGTAGGCAGCGCGTAAGTCTCATAATCTTAAGGCTTGCCGGCACGATAGCTCAGCGTGTTCGGTCTGAGAGTTATCTGCCCTCTGTAATAAAAGACCGAGTCAACGATGAACATGAACGGGCGCCATCGGACGTCCGCCCCCAACAAATGCGACGAAAGAAATGAGAACAAAAAAAAAAAAAATTGGTGAATGCTCGCTTAGCATGCGGACGGCACGGGTTCGAATCCCGGCCGATGCATCGTTCTGCTGTTCTCGCTATAATGCTGCCGCGCCGATTCCTCGCCTGAGCTGCGTCAGCCTCAGGAATGCATAGCAAGATTCGCTGTGAGAAGAACCATACACGCAGCACGCAATAGACCGTACTTGAACGGTCGCGTGCTATTTCTGAACTCTGACGACGGCCTGGCCCAACAGGCCGCTGTGTTCAGGTGCCGCAAGGGCGATGTACTGTAACCTCGGGCAGTGCTGCGTTCCGTTGAAAAAGCTGCGGCAGCAGTTTAATCTAGCAAGTAGGGAAAGCACGTGTAGCAACACAACAGATTCTTGAGAAAGCGCAAACTGTCTATCTCTAATATGAGAGACTTACCAAGTTTCCTGTAACATTACTTGCAACGTGCCTCGGTAGCGCAGTAGGTAGCGCGTAAGTCTCATAATCTTAAGGTCGTGAGTTCGATCCTCACCCGGGGCATTTAATTTGCTGTACATCATGGCTGAATTAACGGCGTTGCTGTTGCTAGGGAACGAACTTAATTGTCGTTCGTTATCCACAAGGAGTCTACGCCCCAGCGTCAATATGTTTATTTCCAATTATGACAACGTACAACTTTGATCTTTCTCTTCCCTTGTTAGGAGTAAAATAATGAATAGTCAATTTCGAGCTGTGCGCCATGCCAGTCTGTAGGCGCAAATATGCTCGCAAACGGAGAACTGCACTGAGTCCAGATTCAGCACGAAATACGAGAGGAGACGGAGAAAACCTCACGCTTATCGAGCAACTCCGGTGTGGTCTAGTGGCTAGGATACCTGGCTTTCACCCAGGAGGCCCGGGTTCGATTCCCGGTACCGGAACGGAAGTTTTTGCGCACACAACGCTCCACGTTTTGGCCTTCGAACTGTCGTTTGTCGCCCACCTTGCGAAGCTTCGACCGAACGTAATCGGGGAAAACAGGCACATGATGCAATTACTGTCGGCACCGGAATAAAGGGAGAAGAGGCTCTGGTCCGCTGTTGGGCTGCTACCAGCGTCAGTGGGAAGTCGGTGAAGTCGCCAGTTGCGCCAGAAGCCAGAAATTACCGTAGTACGCCTACACACGCGTTCCAGTTATTTACATTGCTTGCAGCCGCTCCATCCACAACGAGCGTGAGCGCGGATAGCTCAGTCGGTAGAGCATTAGGCTTTTAACCTAAGGGTCCAGGGTTCAAGTCCCTGTCCGGGCGAAGATTTTAACGTTTCCGTAATGGCTCGTCTCCTAGCGATGGTAACCCTGCCGTAATCAGTACACGGAGTTCGTTTCCTGTCAACAGTCTGCGCAGACCGGTTGGATTCTTCAGGATTCCAGGGAAACTTCAGTTACGAGCAGTCGTGGCCGAGTGGTTAAGGCGTCTGACTAGAAATCAGATTCCCTCTGGGAGCGTAGGTTCGAGTCCTACCGACTGCGTCGGTTTTTTCTTTAAGAACAACGAGCAGAAAATTTCGCAGATTGCCTGTCGTTTTGGTACCTCTCCACACCTCGCCTCTCTCAGCCGTTTATAGTGCCTGTCCTTTTGATAAGGGCGAATTCCAAGCGTCAGCTTTCGCGTCAGCCGAGCAAAGTCGGGACATACGACAGGATGGTCTGCGTGGAGCTACGACGAAAAAAACCTTCATTTAACAGCACGCGGCTCACATACTCATACGAAAAAACCAGCGCCACTTGCGGTGGCCGGGAATCGAACCCGGATCAACTGCTTGGAAGGCAACTATGCTCACCATTACACCACCACCGCACAGGCGCTGCTCGCAACGCCCCGCTGTGTCGGCTTCCTGCCCGCCAGCAGCGGCCCACGGTGATAGTAGCTGCAGGCGCTTTACGAGGTAGGAGGGTGCATCCACACGCATTCGGGTAGCGCCTCCACGCACGCTGCGTCTTTGGGCAAGACTAGTCGCCGCGGCCGCAAGGTTACTCACACGATAGAGATGAGCATTCGTTTTAAGGCAGTGTAGTGGAGCACTCCGCGTGTGTAGCACTTTTTTCGGTTGTATCCGACGTCGCTGGGTGGCAATCCCACTTTCCCCTGCAGAAAAGTACTCGGGAAGCACGGGCAGCTTGTCGAGCATCGGTGGTTCAATGGCATGTGCCTCAGTAGTGCAGTAGGCAGCGCGTAAGTCTCATAATCTTAAGGCTTGCCGGCACGATAGCTCAGCGTGTTCGGTCTGAGAGTTATCTGCCCTCTGTAATAAAAGACCGAGTCAACGATGAACATGAACGGGCGCCATCGGACGTCCGCCCCCAACAAATGCAACGAAAGAAATGAGAACAAAAAAAAAAAAAAAATTGGTGAATGCTCGCTTAGCATGCGGACGGCACGGGTTCGAATCCCGGCCGATGCATCGTTCTGCTGTTCTCGCTATAATGCTGCCGCGCCGATTCCTCGCCTGAGCTGCGTCAGCCTCAGGAATGCATAGCAAGATTCGCTGTGAGAAGAACCATACACGCAGCACGCAATAGACCGTACTTGAACGGTCGCGTGCTATTTCTGAACTCTGACGACGGCCTGGCCCAACAGGCCGCTGTGTTCAGGTGCCGCAAGGGCGATGTACTGTAACCTCGGGCAGTGCTGCGTACCGTTGAAAAAGCTGCGGCAGCAGTTTAATCGAGCAAGTAGGGAAAGCACGTGTAGCAACACAACAGATTCTTGAGAAAGCGCAAACTGTCTATCTCTAATATGAGAGACTTACCAAGTTTCCTGTAACATTACTTGCAACGTGCCTCGGTAGCGCAGTAGGTAGCGCGTAAGTCTCATAATCTTAAGGTCGTGAGTTCGATCCTCACCCGGGGCATTTAATTTGCTGTACATCATGGCTAAATTAACGGCGTTGCTGTTGCTAGGGAACGAACTTAATTGTCGTTCGTTATCCACAAGGAGTCTACGCCCCAGCGTCAATATGTTTATTTCCAATTATGACAACGTACAACTTTGATCTTTCTCTTCCCTTGTTAGGAGTAAAATAATGAATAGTCAATTTCGAGCTGTGCGCCATGCCAGTCTGTAGGCGCAAATATGCTCGCAAACGGAGAACTGCACTGAGTCCAGATTCAGCACGAAATACGAGAGGAGACGGAGAAAACCTCACGCTTATCGAGCAACTCCGGTGTGGTCTAGTGGCTAGGATACCTGGCTTTCACCCAGGAGGCCCGGGTTCGATTCCCGGTACCGGAACGGAAGTTTTTGCGCACACAACGCTCCACGTTTTGGCCTTCGAACTGTCGTTTGTCGCCCACCTTGCGAAGCTTCGACCGAACGTAATCGGGGAAAACAGGCACATGATGCAATTACTGTCGGCACCGGAATAAAGGGAGAAGAGGCTCTGGTCCGCTGTTGGGCTGCTACCAGCGTCAGTGGGAAGTCGGTGAAGTCGCCAGTTGCGCCAGAAGCCAGAAATTACCGTAGTACGCCTACACACGCGTTCCAGTTATTTACATTGCTTGCAGCCGCTCCATCCACAACGAGCGTGAGCGCGGATAGCTCAGTCGGTAGAGCATTAGGCTTTTAACCTAAGGGTCCAGGGTTCAAGTCCCTGTCCGGGCGAAGATTTTAACGTTTCCGTAATGGCTCGTCTCCTAGCGATGGTAACCCTGCCGTAATCAGTACACGGAGTTCGTTTCCTGTCAACAGTCTGCGCAGACCGGTTGGATTCTTCAGGATTCCAGGGAAACTTCAGTTACGAGCAGTCGTGGCCGAGTGGTTAAGGCGTCTGACTAGAAATCAGATTCCCTCTGGGAGCGTAGGTTCGAGTCCTACCGACTGCGTCGGTTTTTTCTTTAAGAACAACGAGCAGAAAATTTCGCAGATTGCCTGTCGTTTTGGTACCTCTCCACACCTCGCCTCTCTCAGCCGTTTATAGTGCCTGTCCTTTTGATAAGGGCGAATTCCAAGCGTCAGCTTTCGCGTCAGCCGAGCAAAGTCGGGACATACGACAGGATGGTCTGCGTGGAGCTACGACGAAAAAAACCTTCATTTAACAGCACGCGGCTCACATACTCATACGAAAAAACCAGCGCCACTTGCGGTGGCCGGGAATCGAACCCGGATCAACTGCTTGGAAGGCAACTATGCTCACCATTACACCACCACCGCACAGGCGCTGCTCGCAACGCCCCGCTGTGTCGGCTTCCTGCCCGCCAGCAGCGGCCCACGGTGATAGTAGCTGCAGGCGCTTTACGAGGTAGGAGGGTGCATCCACACGCATTCGGGTAGCGCCTCCACGCACGCTGCGTCTTTGGGCAAGACTAGTCGCCGCGGCCGCAAGGTTACTCACACGATAGAGATGAGCATTCGTTTTAAGGCAGTGTAGTGGAGCACTCCGCGTGTGTAGCACTTTTTTCGGTTGTATCCGACGTCGCTGGGTGGCAATCCCACTTTCCCCTGCAGAAAAGTACTCGGGAAGCACGGGCAGCTTGTCGAGCATCGGTGGTTCAATGGCATGTGCCTCAGTAGTGCAGTAGGCAGCGCGCAAGTCTCATAATCTTAAGGCTTGCCGGCACGATAGCTCAGCGTGTTCGGTCTGAGAGTTATCTGCCCTCTGTAATAAAAGACCGAGTCAACGATGAACATGAACGGGCGCCATCGGACGTCCGCCCCCAACAAATGCAACGAAAGAAATGAGAACAAAAAAAAAAAAAAAAAATTGGTGAATGCTCGCTTAGCATGCGGACGGCACGGGTTCGAATCCCGGCCGATGCATCGTTCTGCTGTTCTCGCTATAATGCTGCCGCGCCGATTCCTCGCCTGAGCTGCGTCAGCCTCAGGAATGCATAGCAAGATTCGCTGTGAGAAGAACCATACACGCAGCACGCAATAGACCGTACTTGAACGGTCGCGTGCTATTTCTGAACTCTGACGACGGCCTGGCCCAACAGGCCGCTGTGTTCAGGTGCCGCAAGGGCGATGTACTGTAACCTCGGGCAGTGCTGCGTTCCGTTGAAAAAGCTGCGGCAGCAGTTTAATCTAGCAAGTAGGGAAAGCACGTGTAGCAACACAACAGATTCTTGAGAAAGCGCAAACTGTCTATCTCTAATATGAGAGACTTACCAAGTTTCCTGTAACATTACTTGCAACGTGCCTCGGTAGCGCAGTAGGTAGCGCGTAAGTCTCATAATCTTAAGGTCGTGAGTTCGATCCTCACCCGGGGCATTTAATTTGCTGTACATCATGGCTGAATTAACGGCGTTGCTGTTGCTAGGGAACGAACTTAATTGTCGTTCGTTATCCACAAGGAGTCTACGCCCCAGCGTCAATATGTTTATTTCCAATTATGACAACGTACAACTTTGATCTTTCTCTTCCCTTGTTAGGAGTAAAATAATGAATAGTCAATTTCGAGCTGTGCGCCATGCCAGTCTGTAGGCGCAAATATGCTCGCAAACGGAGAACTGCACTGAGTCCAGATTCAGCACGAAATACGAGAGGAGACGGAGAAAACCTCACGCTTATCGAGCAACTCCGGTGTGGTCTAGTGGCAGTCGGGCTTGAGAAGCCGTGCGGCGCGGACGTGCTGTTTACGTCCCAGCCGCGACCAGCAGCTTAGCAGAGGCGGTGAGTGTTGTGATAGCGGCGCAGCGCCCATCGTACAGGCAACGTTCACATGGCTCATACTATACGAAAGTCGACAGTCAAGTTCACGTTTGAGAACCGCTTTGCCCGACCCAAAGCGCTTGAAGTTGAACGTTTTTTGAGAGAGGTAGTAAAATTAGATCCAAACGAACTATTTGGTATTCATCTTTCGATAGTGGCAAGTGTTGTGTATGTGAAACTTATCAATGACGATTGCTGTGACCGACTGATTCGGACGTCGGGAGGCTCTTATAAGTTCCTTCACTCCGATGGCAATGTAGGGACAGTCCTTGTGGAACCAGCGGGCATTGGAATCAGAACGGTACGTGTCTTTGAACTACCATTTGAGGTGACTGCCCACCAAGTAACTTCGGCCCTGCAAAATTATGGGACGGTCCTCGCCCACACAGAGGAGAAGTGGTTGAGCTTTGAGACGTACCCTGTTCTTAATGGTGTCCGTCAAGTGAGAATCGACCTTCAGAAACATATCCCCTCCTACGTATACATTTGTGGCTGCAGAGCGATCGTCATGTATGATGGACAACCTCGTACATGCTCTGGTTGTGGCAAAGAAGGTCACGTACGATCGGACTGTCTACAACGACGAATTGCACAATTGCCTGTGGGCGAGAACCTCGATCCGCAGCGGTCCCAAGCTATGCCACTTACGTATGTCGCGGCTGCGCGAGGAGCTGCGGTGCCATTCCCCGCCGTTACCGATCCTCCCGCTGCATCACAGGAGCAGGCCATGCTGCAGGATGCCCCGGTGGTCGACCACTCTGTGCGGCCGGCTTCAGACGCTCCCAGTCCGGATGTCTCCGCGCATGTGGACCCTCCGCGGACGGAAGTGATGGACGTGGTCTCTGACGTGACGCCCGAGACGGGAGCGGACTCCGAAACACCTAGTGCGGGACAGTCTCAACCTTCAGACGCGGAGGAAGCCCATACTTCTCGGCACCAACAAAAGAAGCGCAAGAAACAACGTATCGCTCCCCCAGATGCTGGCGAAGCAGCTCGCCCATATCGTGAAAAAGCCACACGGATTGCGCAAACGCAGCGCGGCACTCCGGCGACGTGTTCTGCAACAGACCAGGCCCCTACGCAGCGAGAGGCCAGCCCCCCTGGTCGCGGTGGCGTTGACGCCTGCAGTGCGACCCCTATGGATGTGAGTACGACGCGACCCCTTGAACCATGTGATGAGCCGGATCCCAACCTTCCGAACTTGCTCCGCCCCGCCCCTGTGCATAATGAAGTAAATTGGGCTGATGATGTTGAGATTGACGCTCAGGATTCCGGACCGACGGATAAACCACTGGCCGTGGACGACACCCATGGTGCCATGGGTAACGCATTCCGACCAGGATCAAGTGAGCCGATCGACGGCTCGGAGAAAGCACAGCGAACCTAAAAGCAGAAGGTGCCGCGGCGATGTGTCCAATGAACCCTCAACAGGCGTATCGCATAGCGACAATCAACATTAATAAAATCAGCAGTGCTCGTAAACTGCAGCTTCTCAGTGACATGTTACGAGCGGCGGAAGTCGATATCGCCCTGTTACAGGAGGTCAGGGAGTCGGATCTCCAGTCCTTGCGCACCTATACCGCTCATGTCCATCCTGGTACCGCACACGAATTGGGCACTGCCATTTTAACCAAAGAGGGTCTCGAAGTTACGGACGTCGCTTTTCTACCTTCGGCGAGAGGTACAGCGCTTTCGCTCGCTGGCGTCCGCATCATTAATGTCTACGCTCCATCTGGCTCAAGTAATAGAGGCGCCCGCTCGGAATTCTATAGGACTGACATAATGCCCCTGTTCGCGGGCAGGTATGATCACGTCGTTTTCGGAGGTGACTTCAACTGCGTGCTGTCACCCCGCGACCAGACGCCGAACTACAACACATGCCCGGAGCTCTCTGCCATTATACGTGACATGGCCTTGCTGGACACATGGACCTGCCTTCATGGAGACGCGCCGGGGTTCACGTACTTCACGGCTACGTCAGCGAGCCGCCTGGACCGCATATATACGTCGCGCGGGCTTCGTCTCAGTCTTCAGCAGTCGGAACTCTGGCCGACGATCTTTTCAGATCATTTGGCGTATATCTGCACCATCACTCTGGCGCGCCAGGCAACCTATCGCGGCAGAGGATTGTGGAAATTGAATGTCGCTGTTCTGCAGGATCGTGATTGCCGTGTACAAGTCACCGAAACCTGGACGAACTGCTTACGTCGCACACACGCCTATCAGTCGGTGCTCCTCTGGTGGCTACATTGCGCCAAACCGGCCTTGAGGAGGACACTAATGAACTACTCCCGCGAGAGGATGCAATGGTACAATGCGACGGTGGAATTTTACTTTAGTGTTCTCCGTGACATGTACAACCGTCCCGCACAACGACCGGTTAGTCTTGTGGAAATCAACCGCGTCAAAGCCAAACTGTTGCATCTCATGCGCCACAAGATGGATGGAACCGTCATTCGAGCACGACTGGGATATGAGGTCGCGCACGAACGACCCTCATTGCACCACGTGGTAGGGGAAAAGCGGCAGTATACACGCAAACTCATCACGGCACTTCGGACGGTGGACGGCCGGCGGTTAACCACACAGGCCGAGATCAAAAAAGGGTTCGTGGAGTACTATGCCAGTCTGTACTCGCAGAAGACGCCAGATCGAGAGGCACTTAATGACATACTCACGGCCCTGCCGCGCCGACTCGATCGCGCCACTGTTGATGCACTGCAGGAAGATGTGACGGAAGAGGAAGTGGCGACGGCTTTGGCCAAGGGTCGCAAGAATAAAGCCCCTGGGCCCGATGGACTGCCTATAGAATTCTATAGAGAATTTCAAAGTATCCTCACGCCGATGTTGAGACAGATGTGCCAGGAGCTACTCAATCCTGAGGTGGCAGTCCCTCGCGCATTTACGCAGGGACTAATCATTCCAGTCCCGAAGACATCTTCCGGATACTCTGTGCATCAATTCCGGCCGATAACACTGCTTAACAGTGATTACAAACTCTTTGCACGACTCCTGGCCCTTCGCTTCCGACCGGCCCTTACACTGTTAACGGGAAAAGACCAGACTGGAGTCGGTGACAATCGCGCTATTCATATGGCGTTGTGTGACTACCGTGATTTGATAGCCATCGCAGATGCGTGTAGAATGCAAGGTGCCATGCTTGCTGTCGACTTAGAAAAAGCCTTTGATGCAGTCGGCCATGACTTTCTCCGCGAAACGATGACGGCGATGAGTGTTCCACAACGGCTCATTGCGTCTGTCTTGCGGCTTCTTCATGGATCAGAGTCAATGATCTTAGTAAACGGACTTTTAGCAGGACCCGTACAGATACACTGCTCTGTCAGACAGGGGTGTCCCCTCTCCATGAGCTTGTTTGCCCTCGCGATTGAGCCGCTGTTGGTTCAACTCCACACAACGCTACGGGGCGTCACTATGCGAGAAGATAAATTTGTGTACCGGGCTTACGCGGATGATGTCGTCATCTTAGTACGTTCGAACGCAGAGGTTGATATGGCAATAGCTATGATTGAGAGATACGGCAAAGCGGCTGGTGCACAGCTCAACAGGCGGAAATCGGGAATTATGCACATTGGACGCGGGTTACCCGCGCAACCAGAAACCCGCATTAAGGTGCTTACAGAGATGAAATGTTTGGGAGTAACGTACACTAAGAACATGCGCCGCACGATCGCTCTCAACTACAAACGCCTCTTGCACAATATCCGCGCCAGTATCCGACTACACACCTTACGGTCCCTCGATGCGCTGCAGAAGGTCGAATTCGTTAACGCCTACCTGGTGTCGAAGATTATATATATAGCGCGAATATTTCCCATGCCGCGGGCGACAGCGGACAGACTCCAGGCAGTCTTCGGCCATTACGTGAACCACGGACATCTCTTTAAAGTAAGTCACGCGACGCTCACTCTCCCGCTGATAGCTGGCGGCCTCGGACTCATCAATGTCTACGTCAAGGCCTTGGCGTTGTTCGTGCGACTGACGCTATGGCATTGGAAACGCGACCATAACCGTCTGATCTCCTTCCTCCTGACGGAAATCGTGCCCCCCAACCTGGACCCGCCGATCGATATTCACCACATCCCAACGGCCTTGTGCCACTGCCGGACTTTTCTGCTGGACTACAGTTACCTGCGGAAGATGCTGCCTATTGACGACCTGCCCGCAGTCCGCAGTGTGTACGGCACGTGGTCGAAAGCAAATATCCTCGGTACGACTGGACTGCGGTCTGGTGCAATATCCACCCCCCTAACTTACCGACGGCGGCGCGGGCCACATGGTACTATTACGTGAATCGTAAATACCCGACGCAGTCACGTCTGAACCAGATTCATCTCGCGGCATCGCCGCTTTGCCCGACGTGCCAACTGCACGATACGGACCTCCACCGGCTAGTTTGCGGGGCTGCAAAGGACGTGTGCCAACTGCTTTGTCGCCTATTGGCCTTCATCCAACGCACGGCGCCGCACGCCATTTCAATGATGTCCCTACTCTGCCCTGATGATAACCCGTACCCGCGAACGAAGAGACACGCAGTACATTGGTTAATGGGGATAACTGTGTACTACCTATTCAGCACGTCGGAGCATGACGTGGGCGAGTACAGATCATTCTTGGAGACCCAACACTGGATACTGAAGCGAACACAGACATACCGCAAACATTATGCCCATTTTCTTATGAAGGTGTTTGAAGACTTTCTGGCGAACCGTTGACGATAGGCATGAGCAGTTAGTCTATATATCGCTGTATGGCGATGCTGGTATCTACACAGGTAACAATTGTGTAACGATACACGAAGAATCCATGCATCAATTAAAAAAAAAAAAAAAAAAAAGAAAAAAAAGAAAAAAAAACTTCTCCGAATTCACCGGTTATAAATTAGCATCGAGAAGACGGCCTAGAGTCCGGAAGGCCGGAAAGTCTATCTCCCTACTGTCCCCTGCGGACATGCGTTCCGGAAGGGAACTATATGATTTTGGCCCAGGAGGGGCTTCTTCATTTTCATGTTGTAATGTATAAAAATAAAAAAAAAATAAAAAAAAAAAATAAAAATAAAAAATAAAAAAAAGTGGTTAAGGCTTCTTAAAAAGAAAGTTGGTAAAAACAAAAAAAAAACAAAAAAAAAAAAAAAGTGGCTAGGATACCTGGCTTTCACCCAGGAGGCCCGGGTTCGATTCCCGGTACCGGAACGGAAGTTTTTGCGCACACAACGCTCCACGTTTTGGCCTTCGAACTGTCGTTTGTCGCCCACCTTGCGAAGCTTCGACCGAACGTAATCGGGGAAAACAGGCACATGATGCAATTACTGTCGGCACCGGAATAAAGGGAGAAGAGGCTCTGGTCCGCTGTTGGGCTGCTACCAGCGTCAGTGGGAAGTCGGTGAAGTCGCCAGTTGCGCCAGAAGCCAGAAATTACCGTAGTACGCCTACACACGCGTTCCAGTTATTTACATTGCTTGCAGCCGCTCCATCCACAACGAGCGTGAGCCCGGATAGCTCAGTCGGTAGAGCATTAGGCTTTTAACCTAAGGGTCCAGGGTTCAAGTCCCTGTCCGGGCGAAGATTTTAACGTTTCCGTAATGGCTCGTCTCGTAGCGATGGTAACCCTGCCGTAATCAGTACACGGAGTTCGTTTCCTGTCAACAGTCTGCGCAGACCGGTTGGATTCTTCACGATTCCAGGGAAACTTCAGTTACGAGCAGTCGTGGCCGAGTGGTTAAGGCGTCTGACTAGAAATCAGATTCCCTCTGGGAGCGTAGGTTCGAGTCCTACCGACTGCGTCGGTTTTTTCTTTAAGAACAACGAGCAGAAAATTTCGCAGATTGCCTGTCGTTTTGGTACCTCTCCACACCTCGCCTCTCTCAGCCGTTTATAGTGCCTGTCCTTTTGATAAGGGCGAATTCCAAGCGTCAGCTTTCGCGTCAGCCGAGCAAAGTCGGGACATACGACAGGATGGTCTGCGTGGAGCTACGACGAAAAAAACCTTCATTTAACAGCACGCGGCTCACATACTCATACGAAAAAACCAGCGCCACTTGCGGTGGCCGGGAATCGAACCCGGATCAACTGCTTGGAAGGCAACTATGCTCACCATTACACCACCACCGCACAGGCGCTGCTCGCAACGCCCCGCTGTGTCGGCTTCCTGCCCGCCAGCAGCGGCCCACGGTGATAGTAGCTGCAGGCGCTTTACGAGGTAGGAGGGTGCATCCACACGCATTCGGGTAGCGCCTCCACGCACGCTGCGTCTTTGGGCAAGACTAGTCGCCGCGGCCGCAAGGTTACTCACACGATAGAGATGAGCATTCGTTTTAAGGCAGTGTAGTGGAGCACTCCGCGTGTGTAGCACTTTTTTCGGTTGTATCCGACGTCGCTGGGTGGCAATCCCACTTTCCCCTGCAGAAAAGTACTCGGGAAGCACGGGCAGCTTGTCGAGCATCGGTGGTTCAATGGCATGTGCCTCAGTAGTGCAGTAGGCAGCGCGTAAGTCTCATAATCTTAAGGCTTGCCGGCACTATAGCTCAGCGTGTTCGGTCTGAGAGTTATCTGCCCTCTGTAATAAAAGACCGAGTCAACGATGAACATGAACGGGCGCCATCGGACGTCCGCCCCCAACAAATGCAACGAAAGAAATGAGAACAAAAAAAAAAAAAAAATTGGTTAATGCTCGCTTAGCATGCGGACGGCACGGGTTCGAATCCCGGCCGATGCATCGTTCTGCTGTTCTCGCTATAATGCTGCCGCGCCGATTCCTCGCCTGAGCTGCGTCAGCCTCAGGAATGCATAGCAAGATTCGCTGTGAGAAGAACCATACACGCAGCACGCAATAGACCGTACTTGAACGGTCGCGTGCTATTTCTGAACTCTGACGACGGCCTGGCCCAACAGGCCGCTGTGTTCAGGTGCCGCAAGGGCGATGTACTGTAACCTCGGGCAGTGCTGCGTTCCGTTGAAAAAGCTGCGGCAGCAGTTTAATCTAGCAAGTAGGGAAAGCACGTGTAGCAACACAACAGATTCTTGAGAAAGCGCAAACTGTCTATCTCTAATATGAGAGACTTACCAAGTTTCCTGTAACATTACTTGCAACGTGCCTCGGTAGCGCAGTAGGTAGCGCGGAAGTCTCGTAATCTTAAGGTCGTGAGTTCGATCCTCACCCGGGGCATTTAATTTGCTGTACATCATGGCTGAATTAACGGCGTTGCTGTTGCTAGGGAACGAACTTAATTGTCGTTCGTTATCCACAAGGAGTCTACGCCCCAGCGTCAATATGTTTATTTCCAATTATGACAACGTACAACTTTGATCTTTCTCTTCCCTTGTTAGGAGTAAAATAATGAATAGTCAATTTCGAGCTGTGCGCCATGCCAGTCTGTAGGCGCAAATATGCTCGCAAACGGAGAACTGCACTGAGTCCAGATTCAGCACGAAATACGAAAGGAGACGGAGAAAACCTCACGCTTATCGAGCAAATCCGGTGTGGTCTAGTGGCTAGGATACCTGGCTTTCACCCAGGAGGCCCGGGTTCGATTCCCGGTACCGGAACGGAAGTTTTTGCGCACACAACGCTCCACGTTTTGGCCTTCGAACTGTCGTTTGTCGCCCACCTTGCGAAGCTTCGACCGAACGTAATCGGGGAAAACAGGCACATGATGCAATTACTGTCGGCACCGGAATAAAGGGAGAAGAGGCTCTGGTCCGCTGTTGGGCTGCTACCAGCGTCAGTGGGAAGTCGGTGAAGTCGCCAGTTGCGCCAGAGGCCAGAAATTACCGTAGTACGCCTACACACGCGTTCCAGTTATTTACATTGCTTGCAGCCGCTCCATCCACAACGAGCGTGAGCCCGGATAGCTCAGTCGGTCCCCCTGCGGGTTCGGGGGTAAGAATAGGCCCGCGGTATTCCTGCCTGTCGTAAGAGGCGACTAAAAGGAGTCTCAAACGTTTCGGCCTTCTGTGATGGTCCCCTCTTGGGTATGACCTCCTTTTTTCTTCCAAATTTCCGTCGTCAGTGCGTGCCATTTGGGGAAGGACACCTTACGTGGTGTTTTTGTATTGGTCCATCATGCTCCACCATCTTGCATGTTACCTATTGTCGTGTGGGGGGGACTACGCCCAACATCTTCTGGGTGGTCTCCTTCTCGCCTTGTGCGCACTCTTCTTCTTAGCGCCTACGACAACTGTGGACCCTTTAAACACCTAAAATCCAGCACGGTAGCCAGTCCGTTGTGGTGGGGTCGTCATGTACCCTCTTGGTGGTAGCCCCCTGACCACGCAGGGATCGCACTACAGATGCCTGAGCTGTTTCCTCCCCATGCATGCCAAGGAGTATGTGCCCATCTTGTCTGGGGCACGGGGACTCCGGGCAACGGGATATCGGCCAGGTACCCGTTGCTTTGGCTGGGTGGCGCCCTTGGGGAGAGCCCTCGTTCGGAGTAGGTGGCATCTGGGCGGATGTGGCGCAATGAAGCGCAATAAATCACATCAAGCTGGTGGTCGCACGGCCACCAGCGTCTCTAAGCGAGGTAGAGTCGACTTCGATGCTGCGCAGTATGACCCTCAGACGTTCCCCTCGTTGGCTGCGCCATGGGAGGGACGCCGATCTAGTGCCAAGCGGGAGCCTTACGTACCGCAATACCTTGTCTGCAGCAGGACTGATGGTGACTCCTTTCTTCCGACGAAGCCTATGTTTTTTGTGGAACACCTGGAGGATAAGTTTGGGGAAGTGGCGGGGTTGTCAAAAATGAGGAATGGGTCCATCCTCCTCAAGACGTCCTCCCCAGCCCAGTCACGAGCGTTGCTCTTGTGTGATAAGCTGGGTGACGTCCCTGTTACCGTCACTCCCCACAGTAGCTTAAATATGGTCCAGGGGATTATTTACCATCGTGACCTCTTGTTGCAATCCGATGACGAGCTGAGAGCCGACTTGGAACGACGTGGTGTGCATTTTGTCCGTCGTGTCCATCGAGGACCCAAGACAAACAGGGTGGCCACCGGTGCCTTTATCTTGGCCTTCGAGGGTGATGTCTTGCCCGAGAAGGTCAAGGTAATGGTTTACCGTTGCGACGTGAAGCCATACGTCCCTCCCCCGATGCGGTGCTTCCAGTGCTGGAAGTTTGGGCATATGTCCTCCCGTTGCCCATCCAGCGCTACATGTCGAGATTGCGGACGCCCGTCTCATCCCGATTCTCCATGTGCGCCCCCGCCTGTATGTGTCAACTGTGGGGAGCACCACTCTCCATGCTCGCCGGATTGCCCCGTTCTTCATAAGGAGCGGAAGATCATGGAATTTAAGACCCTGGACCGGCTTACTTATCGAGAGGCTAAACAGAAATATGAAAGGTTGTATCCTGCTTCCCTTCGAACATCTTATGCTGCAGCCACGTTATCGTCGCCCGCACGAGCGACGGTTGTCGCCTCATCTGTGCCGCCTTCAGTGGGCCCTCGGGGCCATGTATCTCTGTCTGCCCCCCTCGTGCCTGGGGGCAAGCCTTCCTCTCTTGCCCCCTTAGCAGTTGGGGGCAAACCCTCTTCTGTCGCTCCCCCCAAGCTTACTTCGGGAGTGACATCTGCTCCACAACCGGGAGGCTCGATTCCTCCCCCTCCTTCTCCGGCGGCGTTGCCTCCGCCGGTTCCTCTCTCGCGGAAGGGGTCCCTCGGGGCTCTCCCTTCCTCCGTTTCTTCTCCTTCCCAGCCAGATGTCAGCCAGTGGCTGAAGGTTCCGCCACCTGCTGGTCGTAGGGCTTCTGCGTCGTCGTCAGCCTCTGACGCTCCTTCAGAGAAGCTCTCCCAGCCCTCTCACCCTAAGGGCAGACGCGAGAAGAAGGAACGGAATGTGTCCAAGAAGAAGGACGTTCCGGCGGTTTCAGCACCGCCTGCTGTACATAGTCCTGGCTCCGGGGATGAGGTGGAGATCCTCGCCTCTGCCGCGGATCTCGCCCTCACGGAACCCTTGGGGGCCTCTCCTATGGACTCCGCTGACTCTCCCCCAGTGGCGGCGGTTGGCTCTGAAGCGCTGTCTGCCTCTTAGTCGCATTCACGCCCTCCCAGTCCCTTCCTGCTTCCATTCTCCAATGGAACTGCGGCGGTTATTTCCGCCGCCTGCCAGAGCTCCGGATGCTTCTGAGTGATTCCCCTGTTCTCTGCATTGCTCTGCAGGAAACTTGGTTTCCTGCACTGCGGACCCCCGCCCTTCGCAGTTATCGGGGATACTATAAGAACCGTGCTGCCTGTCAACGAGCGTCAGGTGGGGTTTGCCTCTTTGTTCACCACTCTGTCTGTAGCTCGCCAGTACCCCTTCAGACGCCTTTAGAGGCAGTTGCTGCCAGGGTTGAGCTCTCGCCGGCTATTACTGTTTGCTCTGTTTACATTCCTCCGGATGGGGAGCTCCCCCGCCATGTCTTGGCTGCGCTGCTGGCTCAACTCCCGCCACCATTGCTGCTTCTGGGCGATTTCAACGCCCACAATCCTCTATGGGGTGGGACTGTCTCCGATGATCGCGGTCGGGCCGTGGAGCATGTGTTGGCTCAGCTCGACCTTAGCCTCTTGAACACCGGTGCTCCCACGCATTTCAGTGTGGCCCATGGCTCGTTCTCGGCCATCGATCTCTCTATTTGCAGCCCTGGACTTGTCCCATCCCTCCACTGGAGGGTGCATCCTGACCTGTGTGGCAGTGACCATTTTCCCATCTATTTGTCACTGCCACAGTGTCATTCTTCTGGGCGCTTGCCCCGCTGGGCTCTCCACAGGGCTGACTGGCCAGCTTTTACTTCCGCTGTAACCATTGCGTCTCCCCCACAGGGTGACATTGACGAGGTGGTCCGTGTTTTCACCACGTCCATCATTTCGGCGGCCGAGGCTGCTATCCCCCGTTCCTCTGGCCTCCCTCGGCGGAAGGCTGTCCCCTGGTGGTCGCCGGAGATTGCTGAGGCTATTCGCGACCGTAGGCGGGCTCTCCAGCGTCATAGGCGGCACCCGTCTCTGGAGACCCTCATCGCCTTTAAGAGGCTCCGTGCCTTCGCCCGTCGTCTTATTGCACGGCGTAAGCAGGAGTGCTGGGAGAGGTACGTCTCCTCCCTGGGCTCCCGTGTCTCGTCCTCGCACGTGTGGTCCCGGATCCGGCGGATTTATGGCTCCCAGACCCCTATGGGTGTCCCTGGGCTCTCCTTCGACGGCGCTGTCTGCACGGACGCTGCTGCCATTGCTGAACGGCTAGCCGCGCACTTTGCTCAGAGCTCTGCGACTGCATCCTATCCCCCCGCCTTTCGCTCTCTAAAGGAGCGAGCCGAGCGGACGCAGTTCTCATTCCACACGCGTCGTTCTGAAACATACAATGCACCTTTCAGCGAGAGGGAATTCCTCGCCGCCCTCGCCGATTGCCCTGATACAGCACCAGGCCCAGACTGCATCCACGCGCAGATGCTGAAGCATCTCTCCAGGGACTGCCAGAGACACATTCTCGCGATATTTAATCGCATTTGGAGCGAAGGCGTGTTCCCGTCGCAATGGCGGGAGGGCGTTATTGTCCCCATCTTGAAACCCGGTGCGGACCCACTGGCAGTGGACAGCTATCGTCCCATTACCCTCACCAACGTTTTGTGCAAATTGCTCGAACGTATGGTGGGGCGGCGTTTGTGTTGGGTCCTTGAGTCGCGCGGTCTCCTCGCTCCATCCCAGGGTGGCTTCCGTCGGGGCCGGTCTGCAGTGGACAATTTGGTGCGGCTGGAATCTGCTGTCCGTACGGCTTTTGCCCGACGTCAGCATCTTGTTGCTGTATTTTTCGATCTGCGGAAGGCGTATGACACCACATGGAGGCATCACATCCTCGCCACGTTGCATGGGTGGGGTCTTCGTGGTCGGCTCCCGGCTTTTCTTCAAAACTTTTTATTGCGCCGCTCTTTCCGGGTGCAAGTCGGTGCCACCTCTAGTTCCTCTTATATACAGGAAAATGGGGTCCCGCAGGGCTCGGTGTTGAGCGTCTCCTTATTTTTAGTGGCCATTAATGGTCTGGCAGCAGCAGTGGGGTCGTCGGTGTCTCCTTCTTTGTATGCCGACGACTTCTGCATCTCATTTAGCTCCACGACTACGGGAGTCGCCGAACGCAGGCTGCAAGTCGCCGTTCGCAAGGCAGCATCATGGGCACTGACTCATGGCTTTCAGTTCTCTGCTGCCAAGACTCGAGTAATGCACTTCTGCAGGCGTCGGACGGTCCACCCTCATCCTGCACTTTACCTCGACGGCCACCTGCTTGACGTGGTGGACACTTGCCGCTTCTTGGGACTCGTGTTTGATGCCCGGCTCACATGGGTTCCTCATGTTACTCAGCTGAAGCAAAAATGCTGGCGGCACCTCAACGCCCTCCGCTGCCTTAGCCACACGTCTTGGGGTGCAGATCGCCGCACGCTGCTGCGGTTGTACAGAGCCCTTGTGCAGTCCCGGCTTGATTATGGGAGCCTGGCCTATGGGTCTGCGTCCCCCTCAGTGTTGAAGTTGTTAGACCCCATACACCACTGTGGGGTCCGGCTTGCCACTGGCGCTTTTCGCACCAGCCCCGTGGATAGTCTACTGGTGGAGGCCGGGGTTCCCCCACTGCGGATTCGCCGCCATCGTCTGCTTGTCGACTATGCTGTCCACGTTCATTGCTCGCCAGATCATCCCAATCGTCGCCTGCTTTTCCCTGCTATGGTCCTCCATCTGCCCGAACGGCGCCCTAGGTCTGGGCTTTCCATAGCTGTCCGTGTCCAGTCCCTGCTGTCAGAACTGGGGTCATTCCCTCTTCTGCCTCCCTTCCGGGTCCATACACCTACGCCTCCCTGGTGTTTGTCCCGGCCGTCCGTCCGTCTGGACTTGGCACAGGGACCCAAGGACTCGGTTCCGCCTGTGGCCCTCCGTCGCCGTTTTCTTGCTCTCCTCGCCTCATTTTCGGACTGTGAGACTGTCTACACTGATGGTTCCCTGGTTGATGGTCGCACTGCCTACGCCTTTGCTCACTCTGACCATGTTGAGCAACGCTCCTTGCCGGCTGGCTGCAGTATTTTTACTGCAGAGCTGGTGGCCATCTTGCGCGCTCTTGAGCACATGCGTTTCTGCTCAGGTAGGTCCGTTGTCATCTGCAGTGACTCCCTGAGCAGCCTTCAGGCCATCGACCGCTGCTATCCCTCCTCTCCTCTGGTGTCCTCCATTCAGGAGGCTGTTTCCGCCATTGCCCGTTCTGGTGGTTCAGTGGTCCTGGTTTGGACGCCCGGTCATGTTGGCATCCCAGGGAACGAACGTGTAGACAGGCTGGCCAAAGGGGCGATAGACGCCCCAGCTTTGGAGATCGGCCTTACGGCTCGCGACCAGCAGCTGGTGTTGCGCCGTAAGGTACTTGGGATGTGGGCTGCTGAGTGGCGTGGTATGACAGCCCCGAATAAACTGCGGGCTGTCAAGGAGACGACCGATGTGTGGCGTTCCTCCCTGCGGGCTTCTCGCAGGGACTCGGTAGTCCTGTGTCGGCTGCGCATCGGCCATACGTACCTGACGCACGGCCATCTCTTGCGTCAGGAGGATCCCCCCTTGTGTCAGTGTGGGTCCCGGCTGACGGTCGGCCACATTTTGCTGGAGTGTCCTCGACTGCGCACACTCCGGCAATCTTTTAATCTCCCGGGCACTTTGGCTTTGGTTTTATCTGACGATGCCTCCATGGCTGATGACGTTTTAAATTTTATCCGTGGTAGTCCTTTTTATGGTTCGATTTAGGGAGGTCCTGCGCCTTTCCCTTTCTGTGTCTTTTGTCCTCGTGTCTGTTGCTGTTCTGGTAGGCCGTGAGATGGTTGACTCTTTCCCTTTTTTGATCTCGTGGTCAGTCAACCAGTCTCCGGCCCTCTTCCTTTCTTCTGTTTCTTTCTGTCTGGTGTTCCTCTGTCCTGTTCTTGTCTGTAGTGTTCGTTGCTGCATTTGTGTTCTTTTAGCGCCTGGGGGGACGTCTCCTCCCCTTTGGTTTTTATCTGCTCCGTAGATTTCCGGCTCGCCTGATTTTGGAATGGGGGACTGATGACCTTCGCTGTTTAGTCCCCCTTAAACATCCAACAACCACCACCAGCTCAGTCGGTAGAGCATTAGGCTTTTAACCTAAGGGTCCAGGGTTCAAGTCCCTGTCCGGGCGAAGATTTTAACGTTTCCGTAATGGCTCGTCTCGTAGCGATGGTAACCCTGCCGTAATCAGTACACGGAGTTCGTTTCCTGTCAACAGTCTGCGCAGACCGGTTGGATTCTTCACGATTCCAGGGAAACTTCAGTTACGAGCAGTCGTGGCCGAGTGGTTAAGGCGTCTGACTAGAAATCAGATTCCCTCTGGGAGCGTAGGTTCGAGTCCTACCGACTGCGTCGGTTTTTTCTTTAAGAACAACGAGCAGAAAATTTCGCAGATTGCCTGTCGTTTTGGTACCTCTCCACACCTCGCCTCTCTCAGCCGTTTATAGTGCCTGTCCTTTTGATAAGGGCGAATTCCAAGCGTCAGCTTTCGCGTCAGCCGAGCAAAGTCGGGACATACGACAGGATGGTCTGCGTGGAGCTACGACGAAAAAAACCTTCATTTAACAGCACGCGGCTCACATACTCATACGAAAAAACCAGCGCCACTTGCGGTGGCCGGGAATCGAACCCGGATCAACTGCTTGGAAGGCAACTATGCTCACCATTACACCACCACCGCACAGGCGCTGCTCGCAACGCCCCGCTGTGTCGGCTTCCTGCCCGCCAGCAGCGGCCCACGGTGATAGTAGCTGCAGGCGCTTTACGAGGTAGGAGGGTGCATCCACACGCATTCGGGTAGCGCCTCCACGCACGCTGCGTCTTTGGGCAAGACTAGTCGCCGCGGCCGCAAGGTTACTCACACGATAGAGATGAGCATTCGTTTTAAGGCAGTGTAGTGGAGCACTCCGCGTGTGTAGCACTTTTTTCGGTTGTATCCGACGTCGCTGGGTGGCAATCCCACTTTCCCCTGCAGAAAAGTACTCGGGAAGCACGGGCAGCTTGTCGAGCATCGGTGGTTCAATGGCATGTGCCTCAGTAGTGCAGTAGGCAGCGCGTAAGTCTCATAATCTTAAGGCTTGCCGGCACGATAGCTCAGCGTGTTCGGTCTGAGAGTTATCTGCCCTCTGTAATAAAAGACCGAGTCAACGATGAACATGAACGGGCGCCATCGGACGTCCGCCCCCAACAAATGCAACGAAAGAAATGAGAACAAAAAAAAAAAAAATTGGTGAATGCTCGCTTAGCATGCGGACGGCACGGGTTCGAATCCCGGCCGATGCATCGTTCTGCTGTTCTCGCTATAATGCTGCCGCGCCGATTCCTCGCCTGAGCTGCGTCAGCCTCAGGAATGCATAGCAAGATTCGCTGTGAGAAGAACCATACACGCAGCACGCAATAGACCGTACTTGAACGGTCGCGTGCTATTTCTGAACTCTGACGACGGCCTGGCCCAACAGGCCGCTGTGTTCAGGTGCCGCAAGGGCGATGTACTGTAACCTCGGGCAGTGCTGCGTTCCGTTGAAAAAGCTGCGGCAGCAGTTTAATCTAGCAAGTAGGGAAAGCACGTGTAGCAACACAACAGATTCTTGAGAAAGCGCAAACTGTCTATCTCTAATATGAGAGACTTACCAAGTTTCCTGTAACATTACTTGCAACGTGCCTCGGTAGCGCAGTAGGTAGCGCGTAAGTCTTATAATCTTAAGGTCGTGAGTTCGATCCTAACCCGGGGCATTTAATTTGCTGTACATCATGGCTGAATTAACGGCGTTGCTGTTGCTAGGGAACGAACTTAATTGTCGTTCGTTATCCACAAGGAGTCTACGCCCCAGCGTCAATATGTTTATTTCCAATTATGACAACGTACAACTTTGATCTTTCTCTTCCCTTGTTAGGAGTAAAATAATGAATAGTCAATTTCGAGCTGTGCGCCATGCCAGTCTGTAGGCGCAAATATGCTCGCAAACGGAGAACTGCACTGAGTCCAGATTCAGCACGAAATACGAGAGGAGACGGAGAAAACCTCACGCTTATCGAGCAAATCCGGTGTGGTCTAGTGGCTAGGATACCTGGCTTTCACCCAGGAGGCCCGGGTTCGATTCCCGGTACCGGAACGGAAGTTTTAGCGCACACAACGCTCCACGTTTTGGCCTTCGAACTGTCGTTTGTCGCCCACCTTGCGAAGCTTCGACCGAACGTAATCGGGGAAAACAGGCACATGATGCAATTACTGTCGGCACCGGAATAAAGGGAGAAGAGGCTCTGGTCCGCTGTTGGGCTGCTACCAGCGTCAGTGGGAAGTCGGTGAAGTCGCCAGTTGCGCCAGAAGCCAGAAATTACCGTAGTACGCCTACACACGCGTTCCAGTTATTTACATTGCTTGCAGCCGCTCCATCCACAACGAGCGTGAGCCCGGATAGCTCAGTCGGTAGAGCATTAGGCTTTTAACCTAAGGGTCCAGGGTTCAAGTCCCTGTCCGGGCGAAGATTTTAACGTTTCCGTAATGGCTCGTCTCGTAGCGATGGTAACCCTGCCGTAATCAGTACACGGAGTTCGTTTCCTGTCAACAGTCTGCGCAGACCGGTTGGATTCTTCACGATTCCAGGGAAACTTCAGTTACGAGCAGTCGTGGCCGAGTGGTTAAGGCGTCTGACTAGAAATCAGATTCCCTCTGGGAGCGTAGGTTCGAGTCCTACCGACTGCGTCGGTTTTTTCTTTAAGAACAACGAGCAGAAAATTTCGCAGATTGCCTGTCGTTTTGGTACCTCTCCACACCTCGCCTCTCTCAGCCGTTTATAGTGCCTGTCCTTTTGATAAGGGCGAATTCCAAGCGTCAGCTTTCGCGTCAGCCGAGCAAAGTCGGGACATACGACAGGATGGTCTGCGTGGAGCTACGACGAAAAAAACCTTCATTTAACAGCACGCGGCTCACATACTCATACGAAAAAACCAGCGCCACTTGCGGTGGCCGGGAATCGAACCCGGATCAACTGCTTGGAAGGCAACTATGCTCACCATTACACCACCACCGCACAGGCGCTGCTCGCAACGCCCCGCTGTGTCGGCTTCCTGCCCGCCAGCAGCGGCCCACGGTGATAGTAGCTGCAGGCGCTTTACGAGGTAGGAGGGTGCATCCACACGCATTCGGGTAGCGCCTCCACGCACGCTGCGTCTTTGGGCAAGACTAGTCGCCGCGGCCGCAAGGTTACTCACACGATAGAGATGAGCATTCGTTTTAAGGCAGTGTAGTGGAGCACTCCGCGTGTGTAGCACTTTTTTCGGTTGTATCCGACGTCGCTGGGTGGCAATCCCACTTTCCCCTGCAGAAAAGTACTCGGGAAGCACGGGCAGCTTGTCGAGCATCGGTGGTTCAATGGCATGTGCCTCAGTAGTGCAGTAGGCAGCGCGTAAGTCTCATAATCTTAAGGCTTGCCGGCACGATAGCTCAGCGTGTTCGGTCTGAGAGTTATCTGCCCTCTGTAATAAAAGACCGAGTCAACGATGAACATGAACGGGCGCCATCGGACGTCCGCCCCCAACAAATGCAACGAATGAAATGAGAACAAAAAAAAAAAAAAAAATTGGTGAATGCTCGCTTAGCATGCGGACGGCACGGGTTCGAATCCCGGCCGATGCATCGTTCTGCTGTTCTCGCTATTATGCTGCCGCGCCGATTCCTCGCCTGAGCTGCGTCAGCCTCAGGAATGCATAGCAAGATTCGCTGTGAGAAGAACCATACACGCAGCACGCAATAGACCGTACTTGAACGGTCGCGTGCTATTTCTGAACTCTGACGACGGCCTGGCCCAACAGGCCGCTGTGTTCAGGTGCCGCAAGGGCGATGTACTGTAACCTCGGGCAGTGCTGCGTTCCGTTGAAAAAGCTGCGGCAGCAGTTTAATCTAGCAAGTAGGGAAAGCACGTGTAGCAACACAACAGATTCTTGAGAAAGCGCAAACTGTCTATCTCTAATATGAGAGACTTACCAAGTTTCCTGTAACATTACTTGCAACGTGCCTCGGTAGCGCAGTAGGTAGCGCGTAAGTCTCATAATCTTAAGGTCGTGAGTTCGATCCTCACCCGGGGCATTTAATTTGCTGTACATCATGGCTGAATTAACGGCGTTGCTGTTGCTAGGGAACGAACTTAATTGTCGTTCGTTATCCACAAGGAGTCTACGCCCCAGCGTCAATATGTTTATTTCCAATTATGACAACGTACAACTTTGATCTTTCTCTTCCCTTGTTAGGAGTAAAATAATGAATAGTCAATTTCGAGCTGTGCGCCATGCCAGTCTGTAGGCGCAAATATGCTCGCAAACGCAGAACTGCACTGAGTCCAGATTCAGCACGAAATACGAGAGGAGACGGAGAAAACCTCACGCTTATCGAGCAACTCCGGTGTGGTCTAGTGGCTAGGATACCTGGCTTTCACCCAGGAGGCCCGGGTTCGATTCCCGGTACCGGAACGGAAGTTTTTGCGCACACAACGCTCCACGTTTTGGCCTTCGAACTGTCGTTTGTCGCCCACCTTGCGAAGCTTCGACCGAACGTAATCGGGGAAAACAGGCACATGATGCAATTACTGTCGGCACCGGAATAAAGGGAGAAGAGGCTCTGGTCCGCTGTTGGGCTGCTACCAGCGTCAGTGGGAAGTCGGTGAAGTCGCCAGTTGCGCCAGAAGCCAGAAATTACCGTAGTACGCCTACACACGCGTTCCAGTTATTTACATTGCTTGCAGCCGCTCCATCCACAACGAGCGTGAGCGCGGATAGCTTAGTCGGTAGAGCATTAGGCTTTTAACCTAAGGGTCCAGGGTTCAAGTCCCTGTCCGGGCGAAGATTTTAACGTTTCCGTAATGGCTCGTCTCGTAGCGATGGTAACCCTGCCGTAATCAGTACACGGAGTTCGTTTCCTGTCAACAGTCTGCGCAGACCGGTTGGATTCTTCACGATTCCAGGGAAACTTCAGTTACGAGCAGTCGTGGCCGAGTGGTTAAGGCGTCTGACTAGAAATCAGATTCCCTCTGGGAGCGTAGGTTCGAGTCCTACCGACTGCGTCGGTTTTTTCTTTAAGAACAACGAGCAGAAAATTTCGCAGATTGCCTGTCGTTTTGGTACCTCTCCACACCTCGCCTCTCTCAGCCGTTTATAGTGCCTGTCCTTTTGATAAGGGCGAATTCCAAGCGTCAGCTTTCGCGTCAGCCGAGCAAAGTCGGGACATACGACAGGATGGTCTGCGTGGAGCTACGACGAAAGAAACCTTCATTTAACAGCACGCGGCTCACATACTCATACGAAAAAACCAGCGCCACTTGCGGTGGCCGGGAATCGAACCCGGATCCACTGCTTGGAAGGCAACTATGCTCACCATTACACCACCACCGCACAGGCGCTGCTCGCAACGCCCCGCTGTGTCGGCTTCCTGCCCGCCAGCAGCGGCCCACGGTGATAGTAGCTGCAGGCGCTTTACGAGGTAGGAGGGTGCATCCACACGCATTCGGGTAGCGCCTCCACGCACGCTGCGTCTTTGGGCAAGACTAGTCGCCGCGGCCGCAAGGTTACTCACACGATAGAGATGAGCATTCGTTTTAAGGCAGTGTAGTGGAGCACTCCGCGTGTGTAGCACTTTTTTCGGTTGTATCCGACGTCGCTGGGTGGCAATCCCACTTTCCCCTGCAGAAAAGTACTCGGGAAGCACGGGCAGCTTGTCGAGCATCGGTGGTTCAATGGCATGTGCCTCAGTAGTGCAGTAGGCAGCGCGTAAGTCTCATAATCTTAAGGCTTGCCGGCACGATAGCTCAGCGTGTTCGGTCTGAGAGTTATCTGCCCTCTGTAATAAAAGACCGAGTCAACGATGAACATGAACGGGCGCCATCGGACGTCCGCCCCCAACAAATGCAACGAAAGAAATGAGAACAAAAAAAAAAAAAAAATTGGTGAATGCTCGCTTAGCATGCGGACGGCACGGGTTCGAATCCCGGCCGATGCATCGTTCTGCTGTTCTCGCTATAATGCTGCCGCGCCGATTCCTCGCCTGAGCTGCGTCAGCCTCAGGAATGCATAGCAAGATTCGCTGTGAGAAGAACCATACACGCAGCACGCAATAGACCGTACTTGAACGGTCGCGTGCTATTTCTGAACTCTGACGACGGCCTGGCCCAACAGGCCGCTGTGTTCAGGTGCCGCAAGGGCGATGTACTGTAACCTCGGGCAGTGCTGCGTTCCGTTGAAAAAGCTGCGGCAGCAGTTTAATCTAGCAAGTAGGGAAAGCACGTGTAGCAACACAACAGATTCTTGAGAAAGCGCAAACTGTCTATCTCTAATATGAGAGACTTACCAAGTTTCCTGTAACATTACTTGCAACGTGCCTCGGTAGCGCAGTAGGTAGCGCGTAAGTCTCATAATCTTAAGGTCGTGAGTTCGATCCTCACCCGGGGCATTTAATTTGCTGTACATCATGGCTGAATTAACGGCGTTGCTGTTGCTAGGGAACGAACTTAATTGTCGTTCGTTATCCACAAGGAGTCTACGCCCCAGCGTCAATATGTTTATTTCCAATTATGACAACGTACAACTTTGATCTTTCTCTTCCCTTGTTAGGAGTAAAATAATGAATAGTCAATTTCGAGCTGTGCGCCATGCCAGTCTGTAGGCGCAAATATGCTCGCAAACGGAGAACTGCACTGAGTCCAGATTCAGCACGAAATACGAGAGGAGACGGAGAAAACCTCACGCTTATCGAGCAACTCCGGTGTGGTCTAGTGGCTAGGATACCTGGCTTTCACCCAGGAGGCCCGGGTTCGATTTCCGGTACCGGAACGGAAGTTTTTGCGCACACAACGCTCCACGTTTTGGCCTTCGAACTGTCGTTTGTCGCTCACCTTGCGAAGCTTCGACCGAACGTAATCGGGGAAAACAGGCACATGATGCAATTACTGTCGGCACCGGAATAAAGGGAGAAGAGGCTCTGATCCGCTGTTGGGCTGCTACCAGCGTCAGTGGGAAGTCGGTGAAGTCGCCAGTTGCGCCAGAAGCCAGAAATTACCGTAGTACGCCTACACACGCGTTCCAGTTATTTACATTGCTTGCAGCCGCTCCATCCACAACGAGCGTGAGCCCGGATAGCTCAGTCGGTAGAGCATTAGGCTTTTAACCTAAGGGTCCAGGGTTCAAGTCCCTGTCCGGGCGAAGATTTTAACGTTTCCGTAATGGCTCGTCTCGTAGCGATGGTAACCCTGCCGTAATCAGTACACGGAGTTCGTTTCCTGTCAACAGTCTGCGCAGACCGGTTGGATTCTTCACGATTCCAGGGAAACTTCAGTTACGAGCAGTCGTGGCCGAGTGGTTAAGGCGTCTGACTAGAAATCAGATTCCCTCTGGGAGCGTAGGTTCGAGTCCTACCGACTGCGTCGGTTTTTTCTTTAAGAACAACGAGCAGAAAATTTCGCAGATTGCCTGTCGTTTTGGTACCTCTCCACACCTCGCCTCTCTCAGCCGTTTATAGTGCCTGTCCTTTTGATAAGGGCGAATTCCAAGCGTCAGCTTTCGCGTCAGCCGAGCAAAGTCGGGACATACGACAGGATGGTCTGCGTGGAGCTACGACGAAAAAAACCTTCATTTAACAGCACGCGGCTCACATACTCATACGAAAAAACCAGCGCCACTTGCGGTGGCCGGGAATCGAACCCGGATCAACTGCTTGGAAGGCAACTATGCTCACCATTACACCACCACCGCACAGGCGCTGCTCGCAACGCCCCGCTGTGTCGGCTTCCTGCCCGCCAGCAGCGGCCCACGGTGATAGTAGCTGCAGGCGCTTTACGAGGTAGGAGGGTGCATCCACACGCATTCGGGTAGCGCCTCCACGCACGCTGCGTCTTTGGGCAAGACTAGTCGCCGCGGCCGCAAGGTTACTCACACGATAGAGATGAGCATTCGTTTTAAGGCAGTGTAGTGGAGCACTCCGCGTGTGTAGCACTTTTTTCGGTTGTATCCGACGTCGCTGGGTGGCAATCCCACTTTCCCCTGCAGAAAAGTACTCGGGAAGCACGGGCAGCTTGTCGAGCATCGGTGGTTCAATGGCATGTGCCTCAGTAGTGCAGTAGGCAGCGCGTAAGTCTCATAATCTTAAGGCTTGCCGGCACGATAGCTCAGCGTGTTCGGTCTGAGAGTTATCTGCCCTCTGTAATAAAAGACCGAGTCAACGATGAACATGAACGGGCGCCATCGGACGTCCGCCCCCAACAAATGCAACGAAAGAAATGAGAACAAAAAAAAAAAAAAAAAATTGGTGAATGCTCGCTTAGCATGCGGACGGCACGGGTTCGAATCCCGGCCGATGCATCGTTCTGCTGTTCTCGCTATAATGCTGCCGCGCCGATTCCTTGCCTGAGCTGCGTCAGCCTCAGGAATGCATAGCAAGATTCGCTGTGAGAAGAACCATACACGCAGCACGCAATAGACCGTACTTGAACGGTCGCGTGCTATTTCTGAACTCTGACGACGGCCTGGCCCAACAGGCCGCTGTGTTCAGGTGCCGCAAGGGCGATGTACTGTAACCTCGGGCAGTGCTGCGTTCCGTTGAAAAAGCTGCGGCAGCAGTTTAATCTAGCAAGTAGGGAAAGCACGTGTAGCAACACAACAGATTCTTGAGAAAGCGCAAACTGTCTATCTCTAATATGAGAGACTTACCAAGTTTCCTGTAACATTACTTGCAGCGTGCCTCGGTAGCGCAGTAGGTAGCGCGTAAGTCTCATAATCTTAAGGTCGTGAGTTCGATCCTCACCCGGGGCATTTAATTTGCTGTACATCATGGCTGAATTAACGGCGTTGCTGTTGCTAGGGAACGAACTTAATTGTCGTTCGTTATCCACAAGGAGTCTACGCCCCAGCGTCAATATGTTTATTTCCAATTATGACAACGTACAACTTTGATCTTTCTCTTCCCTTGTTAGGAGTAAAATAATGAATAGTCAATTTCGAGCTGTGCGCCATGCCAGTCTGTAGGCGCAAATATGCTCGCAAACGGAGAACTGCACTGAGTCCAGATTCAGCACGAAATACGAGAGGAGACGGAGAAAACCTCACGCTTATCGAGCAACTCCGGTGTGGTCTAGTGGCTAGGATACCTGGCTTTCACCCAGGAGGCCCGGGTTCGATTCCCGGTACCGGAACGGAAGTTTTTGCGCACACAACGCTCCACGTTTTGGCCTTCGAACTGTCGTTTGTCGCCCACCTTGCGAAGCTTCGACCGAACGTAATCGGGGAAAACAGGCACATGATGCAATTACTGTCGGCACCGGAATAAAGGGAGAAGAGGCTCTGGTCCGCTGTTGGGCTGCTACCAGCGTCAGTGGGAAGTCGGTGAAGTCGCCAGTTGCGCCAGAAGCCAGAAATTACCGTAGTACGCCTACACACGCGTTCCAGTTATTTACATTGCTTGCAGCCGCTCCATCCACAACGAGCGTGAGCGCGGATAGCTTAGTCGGTAGAGCATTAGGCTTTTAACCTAAGGGTCCAGGGTTCAAGTCCCTGTCCGGGCGAAGATTTTAACGTTTCCGTAATGGCTCGTCTCGTAGCGATGGTAACCCTGCCGTAATCAGTACACGGAGTTCGTTTCCTGTCAACAGTCTGCGCAGACCGGTTGGATTCTTCACGATTCCAGGGAAACTTCAGTTACGAGCAGTCGTGGCCGAGTGGTTAAGGCGTCTGACTAGAAATCAGATTCCCTCTGGGAGCGTAGGTTCGAGTCCTACCGACTGCGTCGGTTTTTTCTTTAAGAACAACGAGCAGAAAATTTCGCAGATTGCCTGTCGTTTTGGTACCTCTCCACACCTCGCCTCTCTCAGCCGTTTATAGTGCCTGTCCTTTTGATAAGGGCGAATTCCAAGCGTCAGCTTTCGCGTCAGCCGAGCAAAGTCGGGACATACGACAGGATGGTCTGCGTGGAGCTACGACGAAAGAAACCTTCATTTAACAGCACGCGGCTCACATACTCATACGAAAAAACCAGCGCCACTTGCGGTGGCCGGGAATCGAACCCGGATCCACTGCTTGGAAGGCAACTATGCTCACCATTACACCACCACCGCACAGGCGCTGCTCGCAACGCCCCGCTGTGTCGGCTTCCTGCCCGCCAGCAGCGGCCCACGGTGATAGTAGCTGCAGGCGCTTTACGAGGTAGGAGGGTGCATCCACACGCATTCGGGTAGCGCCTCCACGCACGCTGCGTCTTTGGGCAAGACTAGTCGCCGCGGCCGCAAGGTTACTCACACGATAGAGATGAGCATTCGTTTTAAGGCAGTGTAGTGGAGCACTCCGCGTGTGTAGCACTTTTTTCGGTTGTATCCGACGTCGCTGGGTGGCAATCCCACTTTCCCCTGCAGAAAAGTACTCGGGAAGCACGGGCAGCTTGTCGAGCATCGGTGGTTCAATGGCATGTGCCTCAGTAGTGCAGTAGGCAGCGCGTAAGTCTCATAATCTTAAGGCTTGCCGGCACGATAGCTCAGCGTGTTCGGTCTGAGAGTTATCTGCCCTCTGTAATAAAAGACCGAGTCAACGATGAACATGAACGGGCGCCATCGGACGTCCGCCCCCAACAAATGCAACGAAAGAAATGAGAACAAAAAAAAAAAAAAAATTGGTGAATGCTCGCTTAGCATGCGGACGGCACGGGTTCGAATCCCGGCCGATGCATCGTTCTGCTGTTCTCGCTATAATGCTGCCGCGCCGATTCCTCGCCTGAGCTGCGTCAGCCTCAGGAATGCATAGCAAGATTCGCTGTGAGAAGAACCATACACGCAGCACGCAATAGACCGTACTTGAACGGTCGCGTGCTATTTCTGAACTCTGACGACGGCCTGGCCCAACAGGCCGCTGTGTTCAGGTGCCGCAAGGGCGATGTACTGTAACCTCGGGCAGTGCTGCGTTCCGTTGAAAAAGCTGCGGCAGCAGTTTAATCTAGCAAGTAGGGAAAGCACGTGTAGCAACACAACAGATTCTTGAGAAAGCGCAAACTGTCTATCTCTAATATGAGAGACTTACCAAGTTTCCTGTAACATTACTTGCAACGTGCCTCGGTAGCGCAGTAGGTAGCGCGTAAGTCTCATAATCTTAAGGTCGTGAGTTCGATCCTCACCCGGGGCATTTAATTTGCTGTACATCATGGCTGAATTAACGGCGTTGCTGTTGCTAGGGAACGAACTTAATTGTCGTTCGTTATCCACAAGGAGTCTACGCCCCAGCGTCAATATGTTTATTTCCAATTATGACAACGTACAACTTTGATCTTTCTCTTCCCTTGTTAGGAGTAAAATAATGAATAGTCAATTTCGAGCTGTGCGCCATGCCAGTCTGTAGGCGCAAATATGCTCGCAAACGGAGAACTGCACTGAGTCCAGATTCAGCACGAAATACGAGAGGAGACGGAGAAAACCTCACGCTTATCGAGCAACTCCGGTGTGGTCTAGTGGCTAGGATACCTGGCTTTCACCCAGGAGGCCCGGGTTCGATTTCCGGTACCGGAACGGAAGTTTTTGCGCACACAACGCTCCACGTTTTGGCCTTCGAACTGTCGTTTGTCGCTCACCTTGCGAAGCTTCGACCGAACGTAATCGGGGAAAACAGGCACATGATGCAATTACTGTCGGCACCGGAATAAAGGGAGAAGAGGCTCTGATCCGCTGTTGGGCTGCTACCAGCGTCAGTGGGAAGTCGGTGAAGTCGCCAGTTGCGCCAGAAGCCAGAAATTACCGTAGTACGCCTACACACGCGTTCCAGTTATTTACATTGCTTGCAGCCGCTCCATCCACAACGAGCGTGAGCCCGGATAGCTCAGTCGGTAGAGCATTAGGCTTTTAACCTAAGGGTCCAGGGTTCAAGTCCCTGTCCGGGCGAAGATTTTAACGTTTCCGTAATGGCTCGTCTCGTAGCGATGGTAACCCTGCCGTAATCAGTACACGGAGTTCGTTTCCTGTCAACAGTCTGCGCAGACCGGTTGGATTCTTCACGATTCCAGGGAAACTTCAGTTACGAGCAGTCGTGGCCGAGTGGTTAAGGCGTCTGACTAGAAATCAGATTCCCTCTGGGAGCGTAGGTTCGAGTCCTACCGACTGCGTCGGTTTTTTCTTTAAGAACAACGAGCAGAAAATTTCGCAGATTGCCTGTCGTTTTGGTACCTCTCCACACCTCGCCTCTCTCAGCCGTTTATAGTGCCTGTCCTTTTGATAAGGGCGAATTCCAAGCGTCAGCTTTCGCGTCAGCCGAGCAAAGTCGGGACATACGACAGGATGGTCTGCGTGGAGCTACGACGAAAAAAACCTTCATTTAACAGCACGCGGCTCACATACTCATACGAAAAAACCAGCGCCACTTGCGGTGGCCGGGAATCGAACCCGGATCAACTGCTTGGAAGGCAACTATGCTCACCATTACACCACCACCGCACAGGCGCTGCTCGCAACGCCCCGCTGTGTCGGCTTCCTGCCCGCCAGCAGCGGCCCACGGTGATAGTAGCTGCAGGCGCTTTACGAGGTAGGAGGGTGCATCCACACGCATTCGGGTAGCGCCTCCACGCACGCTGCGTCTTTGGGCAAGACTAGTCGCCGCGGCCGCAAGGTTACTCACACGATAGAGATGAGCATTCGTTTTAAGGCAGTGTAGTGGAGCACTCCGCGTGTGTAGCACTTTTTTCGGTTGTATCCGACGTCGCTGGGTGGCAATCCCACTTTCCCCTGCAGAAAAGTACTCGGGAAGCACGGGCAGCTTGTCGAGCATCGGTGGTTCAATGGCATGTGCCTCAGTAGTGCAGTAGGCAGCGCGTAAGTCTCATAATCTTAAGGCTTGCCGGCACGATAGCTCAGCGTGTTCGGTCTGAGAGTTATCTGCCCTCTGTAATAAAAGACCGAGTCAACGATGAACATGAACGGGCGCCATCGGACGTCCGCCCCCAACAAATGCAACGAAAGAAATGAGAACAAAAAAAAAAAAAAAAAAATTGGTGAATGCTCGCTTAGCATGCGGACGGCACGGGTTCGAATCCCGGCCGATGCATCGTTCTGCTGTTCTCGCTATAATGCTGCCGCGCCGATTCCTTGCCTGAGCTGCGTCAGCCTCAGGAATGCATAGCAAGATTCGCTGTGAGAAGAACCATACACGCAGCACGCAATAGACCGTACTTGAACGGTCGCGTGCTATTTCTGAACTCTGACGACGGCCTGGCCCAACAGGCCGCTGTGTTCAGGTGCCGCAAGGGCGATGTACTGTAACCTCGGGCAGTGCTGCGTTCCGTTGAAAAAGCTGCGGCAGCAGTTTAATCTAGCAAGTAGGGAAAGCACGTGTAGCAACACAACAGATTCTTGAGAAAGCGCAAACTGTCTATCTCTAATATGAGAGACTTACCAAGTTTCCTGTAACATTACTTGCAGCGTGCCTCGGTAGCGCAGTAGGTAGCGCGTAAGTCTCATAATCTTAAGGTCGTGAGTTCGATCCTCACCCGGGGCATTTAATTTGCTGTACATCATGGCTGAATTAACGGCGTTGCTGTTGCTAGGGAACGAACTTAATTGTCGTTCGTTATCCACAAGGAGTCTACGCCCCAGCGTCAATATGTTTATTTCCAATTATGACAACGTACAACTTTGATCTTTCTCTTCCCTTGTTAGGAGTAAAATAATGAATAGTCAATTTCGAGCTGTGCGCCATGCCAGTCTGTAGGCGCAAATATGCTCGCAAACGGAGAACTGCACTGAGTCCAGATTCAGCACGAAATACGAGAGGAGACGGAGAAAACCTCACGCTTATCGAGCAAATCCGGTGTGGTCTAGTGGCTAGGATACCTGGCTTTCACCCAGGAGGCCCGGGTTCGATTCCCGGTACCGGAACGGAAGTTTTTGCGCACACAACGCTCCACGTTTTGGCCTTCGAACTGTCGTTTGTCGCCCACCTTGCGAAGCTTCGACCGAACGTAATCGGGGAAAACAGGCACATGATGCAATTACTGTCGGCACCGGAATAAAGGGAGAAGAGGCTCTGGTCCGCTGTTGGGCTGCTACCAGCGTCAGTGGGAAGTCGGTGAAGTCGCCAGTTGCGCCAGAAGCCAGAAATTACCGTAGTACGCCTACACACGCGTTCCAGTTATTTACATTGCTTGCAGCCGCTCCATCCACAACAAGCGTGAGCCCGGATAGCTCAGTCGGTAGAGCATTAGGCTTTTAACCTAAGGGTCCAGGGTTCAAGTCCCTGTCCGGCCGAAGATTTTAACGTTTCCGTAATGGCTCGTCTCGTAGCGATGGTAACCCTGCCGTAATCAGTACACGGAGTTCGTTTCCTGTCAACAGTCTGCGCAGACCGGTTGGATTCTTCACGATTCCAGGGAAACTTCAGTTACGAGCAGTCGTGGCCGAGTGGTTAAGGCGTCTGACTAGAAATCAGATTCCCTCTGGGAGCGTAGGTTCGAGTCCTACCGACTGCGTCGGTTTTTTCTTTAAGAACAACGAGCAGAAAATTTCGCAGATTGCCTGTCGTTTTGGTACCTCTCCACACCTCGCCTCTCTCAGCCGTTTATAGTGCCTGTCCTTTTGATAAGGGCGAATTCCAAGCGTCAGCTTTCGCGTCAGCCGAGCAAAGTCGGGACATACGACAGGATGGTCTGCGTGGAGCTACGACGAAAAAAACCTTCATTTAACAGCACGCGGCTCACATACTCATACGAAAAAACCAGCGCCACTTGCGGTGGCCGGGAATCGAACCCGGATCAACTGCTTGGAAGGCAACTATGCTCACCATTACACCACCACCGCACAGGCGCTGCTCGCAACGCCCCGCTGTGTCGGCTTCCTGCCCGCCAGCAGCGGCCCACGGTGATAGTAGCTGCAGGCGCTTTACGAGGTAGGAGGGTGCATCCACACGCATTCGGGTAGCGCCTCCACGCACGCTGCGTCTTTGGGCAAGACTAGTCGCCGCGGCCGCAAGGTTACTCACACGATAGAGATGAGCATTCGTTTTAAGGCAGTGTAGTGGAGCACTCCGCGTGTGTAGCACTTTTTTCGGTTGTATCCGACGTCGCTGGGTGGCAATCCCACTTTCCCCTGCAGAAAAGTACTCGGGAAGCACGGGCAGCTTGTCGAGCATCGGTGGTTCAATGGCATGTGCCTCAGTAGTGCAGTAGGCAGCGCGTAAGTCTCATAATCTTAAGGCTTGCCGGCACTATAGCTCAGCGTGTTCGGTCTGAGAGTTATCTGCCCTCTGTAATAAAAGACCGAGTCAACGATGAACATGAACGGGCGCCATCGGACGTCCGCCCCCAACAAATGCCACGAAAGAAATGAGAACAAAAAAAAAAAAAAAATTGGTGAATGCTCGCTTAGCATGCGGACGGCACGGGTTCGAATCCCGGCCGATGCATCGTTCTGCTGTTCTCGCTATAATGCTGCCGCGCCGATTCCTCGCCTGAGCTGCGTCAGCCTCAGGAATGCATAGCAAGATTCGCTGTGAGAAGAACCATACACGCAGCACGCAATAGACCGTACTTGAACGGTCGCGTGCTATTTCTGAACTCTGACGACGGCCTGGCCCAACAGGCCGCTGTGTTCAGGTGCCGCAAGGGCGATGTACTGTAACCTCGGGCAGTGCTGCGTTCCGTTGAAAAAGCTGCGGCAGCAGTTTAATCTAGCAAGTAGGGAAAGCACGTGTAGCAACACAACAGATTCTTGAGAAAGCGCAAACTGTCTATCTCTAATATGAGAGACTTACCAAGTTTCCTGTAACATTACTTGCAACGTGCCTCGGTAGCGCAGTAGGTAGCGCGTAAGTCTCATAATCTTAAGGTCGTGAGTTCGATCCTCACCCGGGGCATTTAATTTGCTGTACATCATGGCTGAATTAACGGCGTTGCTGTTGCTAGGGAACGAACTTAATTGTCGTTCGTTATCCACAAGGAGTCTACGCCCCAGCGTCAATATGTTTATCAGTCCGCCTTTAGCCGCGGAGCAGCTCGGACTTGTTTATGTCCCGGCTGCGAACGTTCGCGGAAGAAGCGGTGTTTACACCGTCGTCACTCGCGTGTGTTATTGTTTGAATCGAACGCAATGGCACACAATTTCCGAAAAACCACGATACAGTTCACGTTCTGTAACGAGTATGCACGACCGAAGGCATTCGAAATCGAACGTTTCTTGAGGGACGAAGTGCAACTTAATTACACTGAGGTTCTTGGCATTCATTTATCGATCGTGAGCAGCACTCTTTACGTAAAGATGATTGACGACGCAGCATGCGATAAGATCATTAAAGCTGCCAAACGAGGATTCCAGTTCCGACACTCCGATGGTCATATTGGCGAAGTGTTAGTCGCTCATTCGGGCCTGGGCGTGCGTACGATTCGAGTCTTTGAGCTGCCATTCGAGTTACCAGAATCCTTGGTCACTGAATCGCTCCAGCCATATGGCAGAGTTATCAGTCATACGGCCGAACATTGGACAAGTTTTAGCACGTATCCAGTGCTCAATGGTGTCCGACAGGTGCGAATTGCACTTACGAAACATGTGCCATCGTACATCAACATCGGCGGCTGTCGAGCTATTGTCATCTATGATGGACAGCCCCGGACATGCTCCGGGTGTGGTGGTGAAGGACATCTTCGATCTGCGTGTATGCAGAGGAGACTCGTGCAACTCCCCAGCGGAGACCTCCAGAATCCGACTACACCAACGTCACTGCCGATGACTTACGTGGCGGCGCTTCGCGGGGAGGTGACGCCGAGGTCGGAGCGCACTATTGAACCGACGCCACAGGTGACTGAGGCGCCTTCGGACCCCACTGAAGAAGGAACAGCTCCCACCAACCCTCAGTGCCAGACATTACAGGTGGTGCAGAAAGAGGATGAGAGCATCACAACAGGCATGGAAGCTGAAGTGGAACGGCCCCAGGGCGTTGTAGCGGCGGCGAGAGCGCAGGTGATGCAAGATTTGCCAACACCAGAGGCCGAGGTTAGGGCCCGCAAACAACGCTCGCCAAAGCGCCGCAAGAAGCGCCGACTAAACTCTGCGGAGACGCTCCCTTCTCTTCTTGGAAGCCCAGATGAGTCTAACACTATGGAACTGTCTGACTTGGAACCACAAGCTTCGGATGTCGCAGACCATATGAATTCGGACAGTGAAAAGATGTCATGTCGCTCGGAAGACGCATCCGCTCCGGGGCCTGCTACCCCTTCTGCGGTGGAGTCTAATGCTGCGAAAGAACAACAGATGTCACACATCAATGCCGCACAGGAAAATTTGGAGCACCCCAATAGTATCAGCTGGTATGAACAGGACGACGAAATCACCGATGCGGACCATTCTACTGGTGGGGACTCGCATCCGTCCGCATCTCAAGAAACCTAATGCCGCAGGGACACGTCCGTCGGGCGACCCTCTGCGGATGTGCAAAGGGACTATCGATACGGTGAAACTTTGTCATTTTAACATCATGTGGAGATGACAGCTACTCGACCCCAGGCATACAGAATAGGGACTGTGAATGTAAATACCATTAGATCGCCCGTGAAACAGCAGTTGTTTAGGGACATGATATACGCGTCGGATGTGGATATACTAATGGTGCAGGAAATTTACATTCCTGAGTTCCAGGAAGTCCATGGATACATCTCCTACATCTCGCCGCACTCGAACAACGACAGTGGAACGGCGATATTGGTCCGGGACGGGATTCCGGTTCGCGACCTGGCTTATCTACCTTCGGCACGAGGACTGGCGATAACTGTTAATGGAATTCGCATTCTCAATGTTTATGCCCCTTCCGGCACAGACAACAGACGGGCGCGTGCTAGATATTATTCAGAAGAGATTGTGCCCTTATTTACCGGCAGATTCGATCATTTCATTATAGGTGGTGACTTCAATTGTGTTTTAGCGCAAAAAGACCAGACTCCACATTACAATACCTGTCGTGAATTGCATGTGCTATGCCGGGATCTGGAGTTAAGCGACACCTGGGACATGATTCATAGGAACCGTGAAGGATATACTTTTTATACCAGTCACTCGGCGAGCAGACTCGATCGAATATATGTTTCGGTTGGCCTACAGGATAAGGTGGTCGACGCGGAACGATGGCCTGCGGCATTTACTGATCATCTGGCTTACATTTGTACCATATCACTCCCTAGGCAAAGTGTGTGGAGAAGCCGCGGGACATGGAAGCTCAATTCGTCACTTTTGGCGGACCCCGAATGTCGTCGGAGAGTCGAGGAGGTATGGGTCACATGTCAACGCCGTCTACCAACATATACCTCCGTGCTTCAATGGTGGCTCGAGTGTACTAAGCCGGCATTAAGAAGAGCTCTCATACAGTATGGTCGGGATAAGACGAGATGGCAACGAGACACTCTTGATTATTATTACACCATGCTTCGTGAGCTGTCCTTCCAGGTGCCGTCTGCAGAACATCATGCGGAAGTTCATCGTGTCAAGGCACAAATCCTATCGATCACGCGACGACGACTGGGTGGCATCCCAATACGGGCGAGATGTCTTGACACCATCACTGGGGAACGTACCTCGATGCACCATGTGTCGCGGGAACATAAACGCTACCGCCGGGCATTGGTAACAGTGCTCCACGGTTTGGATGGCCGTCAACTGACAACACAACAGGACATTGCAAATGAATTTTTAGAGCATTTCCGCCACCTCTATGCCGGTACACCGACGGACTGTCTGGTGGGGGAAGAGATACTGCAACATCTGCAAACGACACTGACAGAGACGGAAAAGGCAGCGCTTATGGAGCCACTCACAGAAGACGATATAAAGGTGGCACTCACAAAAGGAGCGGCCCATAAATCACCAGGACCAGATGGGATTACGCTAGAGTTTTATCGAGAATTCGTGGACATGATGATGCCACAGTTGGTGTCGATGTACAATGAGGCGATGCGTCCGGACATGCGCCTACCGTCGGATTTTATGACGGGCTTTCTTCTTCCTATCCCGAAGATGGCGGAGAGTCGTAGTGTTAATCAATATCGGCCTCTCACTATGCTAAACACCGACTATAAAATCTTTGCACGACTACTAGCGTCTCGTCTCAAGCTGGTGATTTCCAGGACAATATCCCCTGATCAGGCTTGCCTAGGGGTGCGAAGCAACATATCCTCGGCGTTAAGTGAATACCGTGACGTTATCGCCCTTGCGGAAACGTGTAAAATGCGAGCAGCGATGATATCTGTGGACTTCGATCGTGCGTTCGACAGGATAAACCATGACTTCTTGGTGTCAGTCCTGAGTCGAATGGCGTTTCCTCCGGTTTTCATCTCCATCGTTGTGAGGCTAATACGAGGGGCTACATCGAAGGTGATTGTAAACGGTCGGGAAGCGGGCTCGATTCCCATTAACAGCTCAGTCCGACAAGGGTGCCCACTCTCCATGATGCTGTTTGCGATAGCGCTTGAGCCGCTGATGTGTGTTATGAGGCGCTCACTTACTGGGATAGCGCTTAATGAGAACTCTTTCATTTGTCGCGCATATGCGGACGACCTGATCCTTCTTGTCAGATCAGGACATGAAGTTCGTCAGGCTGTTGAA